>NC_046166.1:64488247-64752399 GCF_011064425.1 Rattus rattus | reverse complement strand
CCTGTGGACTTGTGCCTTGAGTTCACCAGGCAGGTCACTTGCAGCAGAAAAGTTGGTCTTACCTGTGGTCCCGAGGCTCAAGTTCGCTCGCGGGGTGCTGCCCACGGGCTCTCCGCGGTGGCAGCGACCAGGAAGATCTGCGCCGCCCCTTCCGGGAGCCTCCGTGCACCAGGGTTCCAGATGGATTCTCAGAATCTGAATATTTAATCAATAGCTTTTAATTGTTGGTTTGATCAGAAAAACAAATTTACTAAAAAATTGTGATTCTTAAGGCTAAAAATTTAACAGATATAAACCTGTAAAATACTAATCTTATAAAAGCTGCTAACTTGTCATAAACAAGTTATATAAATAAATTATAAACAAGTATATAAACAAGCATTATTATTGGGAAACTGCTCTAGGGCTTAGTTGAGTTTACTGGTGGCAAGGAAGAAGGTAAGGGAAGTCGCCAAGGGGAACAAACACAGAGGGAGGAAGAAGAAAAAGAGAGAAAGCCTGCATGAAGACAGAGAAGAGGAGAGAGGAGAGAACAACATGTCTGGGTTATATAAGAAAAAGCCTTTGAAAGAAGGGCAGCCCTACAGACTCAGTGTCAACCTGTACCTCAGTATGAGTCAATGGTTTGCTTCATGTGTTCTATAGGTAATAGGGAATATGATGGTTAAAGAAACTAATTTAGGTCTGAGGCCAGCTCTAAAAGCAACCAGAAACTAAGACAATACTAGGAATTCCAGGAATGCAAGAGACTCCAGATGTTCTCTCACACCTAAGGAAACTCCAAGAAAGAGCACCAGGGTCTTTCATACTTAAAGAGCCCTCCCCTTTTAGCTGGGTCTCAGTTTCAAATCCAACCATGGGAACTGAGGACAGCTGCAGCTTGAAATAAATATTCAGTTAATTACAACTTAAATTGAGTCTATGGTCTTTCAGTGATTTCTGAGTCCATAACACTGGCAGCTAGAATTTTTTAAAAAGGGCTTTGAAATAAGTTCCTGATTGTTGAATCTGAGAGTCTTTAGAAAGTTGTACACCAAATGTTAATGACGTACACATAGTAAGGATTTTCTAGAGGGGACTGAAGTGAAAACTTAAGGGTTCTTGTGAGAGATAAAGTTTTAAACTAGCTCAAAACTCAGCAACAGGATCTGACTCAGGAAGACAGATGGTTAAAAATGCAGGAGGACTGGTGCCGACTCACTGACCCTCCGGATGTCACCCGACATGAGTAAATGAGTAATGGGTTCTGTTCTGCCCCTGTGATGTTTGTTCAAGCCCCCATTGTGCCCTACAGATAATGTTCCAGCCATTGTGTCCTACAGATAGTATTTCAGGAAACCGGGGCCGAAGCCTAACCAGATGTGTATCATATGCAGATGCTTCATCAACTCTGACAAACATTTACCCTAAAGGACAGGAGGAATCAAGATCTGTTCTCAGGAGAATGAGGGCTTGACCTTTCCCTTGATTTAAACCCTAGAGTCTTAAGAACAATCCTGTGACATTGAGAGTTTCCCCTTGTGACATTTTTGGTATTTCCTTTTGACACCCCCTCATCTCCTGGGGCTTGTGACTTTTTCCTTTAAATAGCCCTTCTCCCAGCCACTCAGGGTCAACACCTCTGTCTCCTGCGTGCTATGTGTTGACCCGGAGCTTTCCGTAATAAACCTCGCCTCTGTGTATTACATCAAGATGGGTTTCTCGTGTGTCTGGAGTCCGTGACTTCCCGAGACTTGAGTAAGGGTCTCCCTTCAGGGATCTTTCACTTGGAAAGTCAGTTGTGTTGGATGGTGTTTTGCTGGGGCAAACATGTGAAGGAACATTTAGCTGAAGTGGACAGATGGAAAAGACTAAGGCAGACTCATGAAGAAACATTTTCCTTAAGCAGACACAGGAGGAAGGATGTCCTGGTAAAGTGACAATGTGAAAGGACACACGATAAAGAATTCTTTGCTAACAGCACACATGTATTGGTCCACCTCACATTGTGTTGTTGAACTCCATTTGTTGGGACTCCATAGAGGGAAATGCACCCAAAAAAAAAAAAAAAACTTCTGGTGTTGTGTTGTGGCTATTCTGCCAACTGGGGCTGATTGGCAAAGTGATGTCAGCTGAGACAGGTACTCATGCTGAGGCAAGAAATGTGCTGAGGCAAGACTAGTGGAGAACACATGCTGTTTGGAGGGTATAAAAATGACCCAACAGACAGTAATGGAGTCTGAGCTAGGCTTGCTTGTAGAGCTCGCTGTGCAACTCTTGTTGGACTGGACTCTTCATTGATCTTCAATTTGCTGAGAGAGGCACAGTTGAGAACTTGTCCTGGAGTTCTTGCTGGTCCCTCCTGCTGACTCCTGCCAAGCTGAGGCCTGGCTCTCTCTACAAGGAAGCACTACCACTGCTGATTCATGTCTGCTCTCCAGACTTTATCAAACTGGACTGATAGTCTCTCCACGAAGTGTTTGCAAGTGGATGGAGCTGCCACTGTTCACCTTGTGAACTGAACTGCTGGTTTCCAGACAACATAGATGGGAGTTGCTCCAAAGAACCATTTCTAAATAGGTCCACTGTCCCTGTGTCCTTTCTTTTCTACTAACTCCAGTGGGTGCTGGGCTTAGAGGGAAGTTAATGCATTTAAGAACGATCATTAAAAATAAGGGTTGAAAAAATTAAAGTTACAGGGGACTTTGAGAATAAAACAAATTGAAGACTTGGTATCAATGATCCCTGCGTAATAAGAAAGCAGATTAGGAGTTTACTGTTTTCATGCTTCCTTTACAAAATACAGAGATGAGCTTCATCCTGCAACACAAGCCTTTAAGTCAGTGTCTTCTGGGGGATACCTTTTTATGAAGAAATGTTCCAGTGTTGGACCCAGAGACATGGAGAGTATTAGACACTAAAATTAGACCTACTACGTGATAGCAGAGAATCCAAGAGAAGACCCATGCTGAGTTGTGTGGGTTTGCTATGCTGGCTACATCAGAGCAAGCAGCTTGAACAACCCTGCTGGTAGGAACTAAGATACATAGGACCTATTGTTCCTTCCAGGATGTGAGGCTTTTTCTTACTGCCTTTTTTTTGTAGGTGTTCTGGAACCCACCCTCACCCACATGCTTATACACACATATGCTTCTCTAGTGTCTATGGTCTCTTCTAATAGGTAGAGTGAAATAGACTCTGTGATTAAACTTAAACATTCAAATATAATATTAACTACTCACAGTTTTTTCTCTTCTAACTTATAGTTAGTACATTTCAAACATATCTTGGAATCAGAAGTTTATGGCAGGAGGAAATCTCCTATACACAGTTGGTTCTCATGCTTAAACACATAGAAGATATATATATATATATATATATATATATATATATATATATATATATATATATATATATATATATAAGACTTGGTATTAATGATCCCTGTGTAATAAGAAAGCAGATTAGGAGTTTACTGTTTTTATGTGGATGTAACCTAACTCAAAGGTATTTTTGGAGATATTTTTTATCTCCCATAACCTTGCTTGGGTGATTCATGGGAGGGTTGAGACAGGGTTTCTCTATGTAGCCCTGACTGTCCTGGGACTCACTTTGTAGACCAAGCAAGCTGGACTCAAATGTGCGGCCTCCATTTCTCAACTGATGGGATTAAGGATTGTGCTGCCACTGCCAGACTTGGCATTTTCTCTTTAACCTTATTATTTTTTGCTTGTTTATTACGGTCTCCAATTTTGTGGGTTTCTGTATATGTGTGTTTGCTTGTGTATGAGTGGTTCGTGCCCTTTGTTTATTTTATTTTATTATTGTTTATTTGTTTTGTTAACCTACATGTGTGTGTGTGTGTGTGTGTGTGTGTGTGTGTGTGTGAGAGAGAGAGAGAGAGAGAGAGAGAGAGAGAGA
The DNA here is from genome assembly GCF_011064425.1 of Rattus rattus. Classification (NCBI taxonomy): domain Eukaryota; kingdom Metazoa; phylum Chordata; class Mammalia; order Rodentia; family Muridae; genus Rattus; species Rattus rattus. The sequence continues at coordinate 64,748,499 of NC_046166.1, read as the reverse complement.
GAGAGAGAGAGAGAGAGACATGCATGGAGTTGGAATGGTGAGGAGGGTTTGGGAGGAGATAATGGATGGGAAACTGTGATCAGAATATATTGTATGAAAAAGAATATTTTCAATAAAAAAATTGAAAAAAAGGATGAAGTATAGCTGTGTGTATACATGGTGAGTGAGAGAAGAAAGAAGCACTGAAGGCTATGGCCCCATCTTGGGACCCAGCACTGCAGTAGAGCATGGTCTATGACTGGATGAAGCAGAGGATAGAAGTTGGCAAACTGAGTGCACAAATTAGTCAGGCTCAAGGTAGAAGTAAGTGTTCAGGATCAACTCTGGGTCTTTGCTTAAAATATATGTGTTGTCTGAGGATGGAAAGGAGATTGTGTTCAGAAGGGCAGAGGTCAGAAAAGTAAGAATAGCACAGGAAAGATATCCTCAGTGTCAACAAAGTCACTTGGTCGTCTCTGACTCGGTGTCACCATCTGCTGTCCTACTTCTTGTGCACTTGCAGGGCAAATGTACTATTGTTATATCAGAATGACAAGGGTCATAAGAACCATGCTTGGACAGAAAGACCTTGACTCAGGTACAGGTAATAGAAGGCTTGCATTTATGCTAGGAAATCACTAACACAGAAAGTCCAAGGTTTACAAAAGACATAGGACTTATAAACTATGGGGTTGATGTCACAGAAAATTATGAGCTTCCAAAACTTTTTAAAACATGGGCAACAGTGCTAACTTACTATATTTATGAAGAGCCACATACTAGGTCATCTTAAATTGTAATTATTACATGTATATACACATGCATATAATATTTTTAATGCATGCATAGGCACACATATATCTTTAAGAGAATCTATTTAACATTGCTCATGTGTCTACATGTCTAGAGCTAACCATTTGGGATTTAGACCTATAACTGACAATAGGACCTTATAGAACTAAAAAACCTTCCATATGGCAAAGGAAATTCTCAGTCAAGTAAAGAGGAAGCTCATGGTGTGGTAAAGACCCTTTGCAAGCAATATACCCGCTATGGGTTATTATGCAAAATATAAAGAACTAGGAAAGTAAATTAAGAAAGCTAATAAAACAACCCAATAAAAACTCACATAGGGATCAGAACAGAGAATTTTGGCAAAAATAAAAAAGACAGAGATGAGATCAGGAATGTTTGAGTGTACAGTATGCAAGCCCAAGTCAAACCAAATTCCTGCATGGAGCTGGGAGTTGGATAAAAAACTCCACCCCTTGCACTGGATGTATTGCCAATTGTTAACTGCTGGGTGGGAGAGACAGTTCTTTCTGAGTGAATCTCCTGGTGAATTGACCTTGTGCCAGTGAAAAAGCTAGCAATATATGGGCGGCACAAATTGATCCAGAGGGATTTTTTAAAAAGGAAAACAAAAGAAAAAACAGTAATGAATTTGGGTGGGTAGGGAAGGAGGTATTTATGGGAAGAGTTTGCACAGTGAAGAGTATTATTGAAATAGGTCAGACAGTTGTTGGAAACATTCAAAGAACTCCTAAAAATAGCTAAGAGGTATATTATAAAGTGTTTAACATTCTTATCAGAGAAATGGAAATGAAAAGTTCTCAGAGGTTTCATCTAACCATAGTCAGAATCACTAAGATGAAGAAACAATCGTGAACAAGTGGGGGTGAGGGTCTAGGGAAAGCAGAACCCTCAGACACTTTGGTGGGATTGCAAGCTGGGGCAGGAACTAAGGAAGTTGGTGTGAAGAATTCCCACAAGATTGTAGGGAAATCTCCATGGCACAGCTGGACCATTCCTTGGCAAACCCAAGCACTCAGGATCCTCCCTCACAGATACTTGGTCAACCATCTTCATTGCCTCTGAGGTCACAATAGCTACAGGAAGGAAACAACATAACATCCTTCAACTGAAAGAAATGGAACATGAAAACGTGGGACTCATTTTTGAGGGTGACTCTAATCTAAAGGACAGAAGACTTGATAGACAGAGAGCAGGTAGAACAGAACATCTTGTCTCTTTGTATTCAACCTCCTGCTCATCCTTCTTATGACGGCTAAAATGTAGCCAAGGATTAATGTAAATGTTACAAAGGGTTCACTGAAGGTTCTGCTACGTGGCTCAGAAGAGTCCTGTCTAAGCCACATAGAAAAAGCATCAAAGAAACATAACACAGATTCTTTATCTGCAAGGAGTTTATTGGAGAAGGAAAAACAGTCGAGGCCAAGCACAAGGGTAATGACAGACTGTGAGGCCCCAGGGCATATGGTTATCTCATCCTTGGGGTCCATGTTCAGCTGCAGCAGAATTTATGATGCATATGTGGACCTTGATAGCCGAACGCCGCAGCGACACTGACTTCTGCAGACTCTTCTGCAACTGCACCGCGAGGTCCTTCTTAAGCCTGAGGAAACAAGAAAGCATCAGGCATGAAGTAAGGAGGCCAGCAGTGTGTGGTAGTGAACTACCCTATGAAGATGTCCTGTGCATGGTAGAGAGTAGGTTTGCTGTGTGGGTGACATCACAGCCAGCACCACAGTCAACCCCAAACACATGGAGATAAGATGTTTAACAAGTGTTAATCGCATATAGGAGTTGACATCTACACCACATTCTATCAGCATTTTTCTGTTTTCCTGACCCAACACCTTCATACACTGGCATTTGGGTCCCAAATCTAATTTTCAAAGCAGAACGGATATCTCTTCCTATTACAAAATTATCGATCAGGTCTAAAATGTCTAATCAATATGTTCTATATTTTAAAGCTTTTTCACAGATAAATTGTTGGATCAAAAACCTTAAAAGGAAGAAAATCAAGCCCAGTGGCTTGACTCTCACTGTTACCTCTATGAATGAGACAGGGAAGATCCAACGGCTCCCAAGACTGTACCTGACAGGATTACAGGGCTAATCTACAACCCTCCCCACTCCCCCCTCAGGAGACTCCAAGCCTCAAACATTCTGTGCACCAGAACTCACGTAAATCTTGAACAGCAGAGGCTTCTGGGCCTTCAAAGGAGACAGACACATCCTGGTCCTCATCTGCTGGCTGCTCATCAGTTTTAGCCTCTTCCTCTGCCTCTTGAATGGGATCAGCCTGGACCTGCAAGGCCAGCAGGACAAGAGCAGAGAGGAGAACAAGCGTCTTCATGGCTGCAAGTCACCTGGAGGATTGGTGAGCTGGAGACCAGTGTGTGGAGAGAGGAGGCAGCCTGCATTTATAGGGCAGAGAAAGGCCCCACACTTAGAGACCGCACTCACTGATGGCAACTGCTCCCAGCTGTTGTCCTCAGGATCCCTTTGATGTTCCTCTGTCCCTAAGGCTTCCATCATCATATAGGTCTGTGTGTTCAGAAACACCCCCCCACACACACACACACACCAACTGATAATGATGAAGGGGCCTTGCTCTCTTCCCCTGTTTCCCATCTGTTTCCCACCTCTCAGTGGTCAGGAAAGAAAATAGCTGGGCACTGCCTAATTTAATGAGCACATGGAACAAAGGTTTTTGTGTTTTGAACTTGGAGCCTGCTCTTCTCAGAAAGTCTGGACCCTGGACCAGTCCTTAACCAGGTGGACTGGACACTCAGTTTTTTTGCCAGTTTCAGGATATTAGCAATGATCCTCATTAATGCAAACTTTGTGAATCCCCTCCTTTGGGGCCATTTTAGAGAAAGTAAGATGGCCTTATTGTGCCCTCTAGTGAATTGAGTTCAAGTTTCTAGGATTTGTCAGAGTGAAGCTGTAGTAGGTTGTTCTGAAGAAGCCAAAGTGATGGAACACATCTGCCAAGAGTGAGCTCCAGGTGGCTCTTCACCTGCGGGACCCTCAAGCCATGGGGTGTTTCCCAGGTCTGAGATGCAGCAATGCTTTTACTTTTAGACAATGAGACCTGACCTACAGGAAAGGACATCCACAATGTAGAGAGGCTCAGAAACTGCTACCAGTCTCAAGAAGTGCCGCCATGTCATGCACGAACACTCTTCAGTCTGTGTTTATCCCATGTCTCTCACCACACACACAGCAAAAGGTCCAGAGCTTCCTGATGTTTTCAGTCAGTGTATAGAGTCCCACTGTCAGAGGTGCCAGCTCCTATTTACATGTTAATAAATAATATTTATTGGCTACACTGTTTTTACTTACAACTCTGTGCAAAAGTTAGCGAAGCAGCAAGAATACTATTTTATATACCTATTGAACATACAGATATATATTATTGTTTAATGGGACATGACCACTTGAATATCTCTGTAGGCTTAGATCTATGAGTCAAGAAGCACATCTTACATTTCAGACACATTATTGTCTTTCCTAATAATCACAGAGTTGGTCTCAGGTGCACTTACTAAAATTTGTATGCCCAAGACTCCATGCCCATGTGAAGGTTTTATATTCTGTGTTTTCTCTTTCTGTCCTTCCTACCAGTGTCCAGTATAAAACTGGTCATTGAAGGCTCAGAGAATGCCAAACCAGTACAATAGGTCCATCCAGAAAAAAGCCCTTCTAAGTAGGGCAACCAAGTTTGGGTTTGCACCGTCATTTTCATTTTCTTGTTGCCTTATGTTCTCTCCTTTGTCTCTTCACCAACCCTGGTAACATCAACTGTCTCACCTGGGGAAAGACACCTACTCATGGACACCAGGAGAAACCAGAATCCTCTGTCTATGAGCTTGCACCCAGTCATTAACAGATTTCTAGTTTTATTGAGCCTTGATGGAATAGCAGTTCTTTACTTTGTGAATTTACAGTCAGCTGGAATTTAACGGTTTTTGTGCAGGTTGATAGGGGTACTATGGTGCTTTTTTTTAAATATATTTCTCACCCCAATCTGATATGCAAAGTCATGACTTCAGCATTATGCTAATACGTTTTTCTCATGACTTGACAGCAGAAGTGCACAAGTGCATGCCGTGCACGTGTGTTGGGTCAAATGCTCTGCTGAAAGAGCTGTCCCCACATTTATTTTACATTTTTTAAATTAAACAATTTATTTATTATTGTTTTATAATTGGTTTGCCTGAATGTATGTAGGTGTGTGCTTGTTGTCTGTGGAGACCAGAGTAGAGAGCCAAATTCCCTAGAATTGGAGTTCCAGAATGCTATGAGCTGCTACCTGGATGATAGAGTCAAACCTGTATCCTCCACAAGAGCATCAAGTGCTCATAACCACTGAACCATCCCTTCAGCCCCACATTTTCTTTAATCTTTACCTGCCCTTCAGAAAGTCTGAAAATCTTCTATTTGTAACATATGTTACAAATCTCCCGAAATATTAACATTTTTTCTTTGTCCAGTTTTGTTTGTGGTTCCAAACAAACTGGTATGTAATTTTCTTGAATAAAATTTCTGACTTTTTTCTCTTTCAACTTAAACTTATAAAACTCAAGCCTGTGTGTTTTAGCGGCATTAGCAAAACCCTACCATGAGTATGATCTACTCATGGAGGGTATTCAGGATCTTTAATATTCCAACATATGATATCACATGTGAATGCCCAACAAGATGTTAGGAAATAGGTCTGTGGATGGAACAGGTGGACCAGAGACACTGAAGTGATGTTGGAAAAATGGAATTCTTTGTAGTTCATTGCTATTTCTCCTTGTACTAAATCTTTTCTTTTTCTTTTTTCTTTTCTTTTCTTTTCTGGATATATTCTTTATTTACATTTCAAATGTTTCCCCTTGGGAAACTCCCTATACCCCTGCTTCTATAAGGGTGGTCACCCACCCACACACCCACTCCTGACTCCTTGCCCTGGCGTGCCCCCGGGGTATGGAACATTGACAGGACCAAGGGCTTTTCCTCTCATTGGTACCCAACAAGGCCATCCTTTGCTACATACGCAGCTGGTGCCATAGGTCCCTCCATGTGTATTGTTTGGTTGGTGGTTTAGTCCCTGGGAGCTCTAGTTGGTTGATATTGTTGTTCCTCCTATGGTGACCCAAACTTCTTGAGCTCCTTCAATCGTTTCTCTAACTCTTCCATTAGGCACCTTTTCAGTTCAATGGTTGGCTGCGAGCATCCACCTCTGTATCTGTCATGCTCTGGCAGAGCCTCTTAGGAAACTGCTATGTCAGGGTTCTGTCAGCTTGCACTTCTTGGCATCAGCAATATTGTCTGTGTTTGGTGGCTGGATAGGCTGGATCCCCAGGTGGGGCAGGCTCTGGATGGCCTTTCCTTCAGTCTCTACTCCAAGCTTTGTCTCCATATTTTGTCCTGTGATTATTTTTGTTCCCCCTTCCAAGGAAGACTGAAGCATCTGTACTTTGGTCTTCCTTCTTCTTGAGCTACATGTGATCTGTGGATTGTATCTTGGGTATTCCTAATTTAAGGCCTAATATTCACTTATCAGTGAGTGCATACCATGTTTGTGTGTGTGCGTGTGTGTGTGTGTTTGGGATACCTCACTCAGGATAATATTTTCAACTTCAATCCATTTGCCTATGAATTTCATGAAGTCATTTTAGTACTCTATTGTGTGAAGGTACACATATTTTCTGTATCCATTCCTCTATTGAAGGACATCTGGGTTCTTTCCAGCTTGGGCTATTATAAATAAGGCTTCTATGAATATAGTGGAGCATGTATCCTTGTTATATGTTGGGGCATCTTTTAGGTATAAGCCCAGGAGTGGTATAGCTGGGTCCTCAGGTAGTACTATGTCCAATTTTCTGAGGAAACTCCAGACTGATTTCCAGAGTGGTTGTACCAGCTTGCAATCCCACCAACAATGGAAGAGTGTTCCTCTTTCTCCACATCCTCAACAGCATCTGTTGTCACTTGAGTTTTTTATCTTAGCCATTCTGACTGGTGCGAGATGGAATCTCAGGGTTCTTTTGATTTGCGTTTCCCTGGTAACTAAGGATATGAATATTTCTTTAGGCACTTCTCAGACATTCAATATTCTTCAGCTGAGAATTCTTTGTTTAGCTCTGTAACCCATTTTTAAATAGGGTTATTTGCTTCTCTGGTGTCTAACTTTTTGAGATCTTTGTATATATTGGATATTACCCCTCTATCAGATGTAGGATTGGTAAAGATCTTTCCCCAATCTATTGGTTACAGTTTTGTCCTAATGACAGTGTCCTTTGCCTTACAGAAGCTGTGCAAATTCTGTGAAGTCCCATTTGTCAATTCTTGATCTTAGAGCATGAGCTATTGGTGTTCTGTTCAGGAAATTTTCTCCTGTGCCCAATAGTTTGAGTGTATCTGGTTTTATGTGGGAGTCCTTGATCAACTTGAACTTGAGCTTATAAGGAGGATATAAGAATGGATCAATTTGCATTCTTACACGTGCTAAACACCAGTTGAACCAGCACAATTTGTTAAAAATGCTCTCATTTTTTCTCTGGATAGCTTTAGTTCCTTTGACAAAGATCAAGTGACCACAAATGTATGCATTCATTTCTGGGTCTTCGATTCTATTCCATTGATCTACCTGCCTGTTTCTGTACCAATACCATACAGTTTTTATTATTATTGCTCTGTAATACTGCTTGAGGTCACAGATGGGGATTTCCCCAGAAGATCTTTTATTGTTGAGGATAGTTTTCACTATCCTGGGATTTTTGTTACCCCAAATGAATTTGCAAATTGTTCTTTCTAACTTTATAAAGAATCGATTTGGAATTTTGATAGCGATTGCATTGAATCTGTAGATTGCTTTGGTCAAGATGGCCATTTTTACTATATTAATCCTGCCAATTCATGGGCATGGGATATCTTTCCATCTTCTGAGATCTATTTCTTTCTTCAGAGACTTGAAATTCTTGTCCTATAGATCTTTCACTTGCTTGGTTAGAGTAATACCAGGATATTTTATATTATTTGTGACCAAGGTCACAAATAATCCTTTAAGTAGAGGAAGGCTACTGATTTGTTTGAGTTAATTTTATATCCAGCTACTTTCCTGAAGTTGTTTATCAGCTGTACAAGTTCTCTGGTGGAATTTCTGGGGTGCTTAAATGTACTATCATATCATCTGAAAATAGTGATTTTTTTTTACTTCTTTCCAATTTGTAACCCTTGGACCTCTTTCTGTTGTCTAATTCCTCTGGCTACAACTTCTAGTACTATACGGAGTAGGTAGGGAGAGACTGGGCATCCTTGTCTCATCCCTGATTTCAGTAGGATTGTTTCAAGTTTCTCTCCATTTAGTTTGATGTTGTCTATTGGTTTGCTGTATATTGCTTTTACTGGTTTTAGGTATGGACCTTGAATTCCTGATCTTTCCAAGACTTCTACCATGAAGACGTGTTAAATTTTGTCAAATGCTTCCTTAGCATCTAATGAAATGATCATGAAGGTTTTTTTTTTCCCTTTCAGTTTGTTTATATAGTGAATTACTTTGATATTGAACCATCCCTGCATGCCTGGGGTTAAGCCTACTTCATCATGATGGATGATCATTTTGATGTGTTCTTGAATTCAGTTTGTGATAATTTTATTGAGTATTTTTGCATTGATATTTATAAGTGAAATTGGTCTGAAGTTCTATTTCTTTGTAGGATCTTTCTGGTTTAGATATAAGGGTAATTGTGGCTTTATAGAATGAATTGGGTAGTGTTCCTTCTGTTTCTATTTTGTGGAATGTTTTGAAGAATATTGGTATTACGTCTTCTATAAAGGTCTGATAGAATTCTATACTAAACCCATTTGGCCCTGCCCCCCCCCTTTTATGGTTGGGAGATTTTAATGACTGCTTCTATTTCTTTAGGGTTATGAGACTGTTTAGATGGTTCATCTGATCCTGATTTCACTTGGATACCTGGTATCTGTTTAGAAAATTGTTTCCTCCAGACTTTCCTGTTTTGTTGAGTATAGGCTTTTGTAGTAGAATCTGATGATTTTTTTTTAATTTCTTCCGATTCTGTTGCTATGTCTCCCTTTTCATTTCTGATTTTGTTAATTCAGATACTGTCTCTGTGCCCTCTGGTTAGTCTGGCTAAGGGTTTATCTATCTTGTTTACTTTCCCATGTGATGGAAGGAGTTTCTTTTCTGATCCATTTTATTTGGAGTTTGGTAGGCTTCTTGTATGTTCCTGAGCATCTTCTTCTTTAGGTTAGGAAAGTTTTCTTCTATGATTTCTTGAAGATATTTACTGCCCCTTTAAGTTGGGAATCTTCTCTCTCTTCTATACCTATTAACCTTAGGTTTGGTCTTCTCGCTGTGTCCTGGATTTTTCTGGATGTTTTGGGTTAGAAACTTTTTGCATTTTTCATATTTCTTGACTGTATGCCAATGTTTCCTATGGTTTCTTCTGCCCCTAAGATCTTGCTTCTATCTCTTGTATTCTGCTGGTGATGCTTCCATCTATGACTCCTGATGTCTTTCCTAGGTTTTCTCTCCCTAGGGTTGTCTCCCTTTGTAATTTCTACATTGTTTCTATTTCCATTTTAAGATCCTGGATAGTTTTGTTCAATTCCTTCACCGTTTGTGTTTTTCTGTAATTCTTTTTTTTTATTTATTTTTTTTTCTGTAATTCTTTAAGGGATTTTTGTGTTTCCTCTTTCAGGACTTTTACCTGTTTACCTGTGTTCCCCTGTATTTCTTTTTCTTTTTCTTTTTTTTAATTTATTTATTTTATGTATATGAGTACACTGTAGCTGTCTTCAGACACACCAGAAGAGGGCATCAGATCTCATTACAGATGGTTGTGAGCCACCATGTGGTTGCTGGGATTTGAACTCAGGACCTCTGGAAGAGCAGTCAGTGCTCTTAACCGCTGAGCCATCTCTCCAGCACCCCCCCGGTATTTCTATAAGTTATTTATGTTCTTCCTAAAGTCTTCTATCATCATCATGAGATGTGATTTTAAATCCAAATCTTGCTTTTCTGGTGTGATGTGGTATCCAGAACTTGCTGTAGTGGGAGAGCTGGGTTCTGATGATGCCAAGTAGCTATGGTTTCTTTTGCTATGTTCTTGAGCTTGCCTCTCGCCATCTGCTTATCTCTAGTGCTCCCTGCCCTCGCTGTCTCTGACTGGAGCCTGTCCCTCCTGTGATTCTGCTTGTGTTGGAACTCCTCAGAGCCCAGCTGTCTTTGTGGTCCTGTGACTCTGGGATCCTGCGTGTTTCAGAGCTCTTGAGAGGCAAGCTCTCTCAGGGTGTTACAGGTGTAGGTGAAGAGCCAGAGCCCTAGGTTTGCTCTGGGCACAGGTGCAAGCTGGAAGGAACCCTTGCCTCTGCCTGTGTGAGGTTTTGTGTTGCCCTGGTTTCTGTGAAGGTCCCCATTACACTGGGTGTTGAGAAAGATGTTGTGGCCTCACCTGTGATCTGGAGTGTGTCAGACCTCCAGTGTTCCTGGGTGGGTCCCATCTCCTGGGAGTAGAGCTTCCTCTGTGGTCCTGTGATCTAGTGATCCAGTGATCCTAGGCATTTCAGAGCATCTGGGAATCTGCCTCCCTCTTGAGTGGTGTAAGAATGGATGCAGAGCAAGCAGCACAGTTGCACTCTGGGAGCAGGTTCAGACCAGAAAGAACTTGTGCCGCTAGTTGGCCGGGGTTCTTACAACCCTGGATCCTGGGGGACCCACTTATTTCAGGTGTTGGTGCACTTAGTTGTTGTGGCCTCCTCACCTGTGATCTTGTATGTGGTGGAGCAACTGGGAGTTGTGCTTCCTCTGGGTGTTGTGAGCTCCTTGTACTGAATCTTGTACAGGCATCATCATATATTCAAACATAGCCTCCAAAGTATGGAAGTTAACCTCCAGTGGCCTCTGAAACCACGAATCTTGCACAGGATCCATTTGTGTACATGAGAAAGCTAGCCCTCTTCCTTCCTCACAGGGATTAGAATTCTGATGGTCCACAGGAGGTGCTGGGTAAGATGGGTCACAACTTGAGAATTTGTTTCTTCTTATGACCTCCTGCACTGTGTTGTGGACTCTAAGACAGGTGGAATGATCACGTCTGCACTTGTTTTGGGTCACAAGTCAGCATGCAAAAACTCAACAGAATTCACAGTTACCCTTAATAATCAACTCTATTTCTTTGGCAGCAATCATACATGTGAGTGATTACTTATAACTGGTAAAAAAATAAGGAACCCTTTTCTTCAGATATTTCTAGAGAATACAGGTGGTCTCACATCAACTCTCAGTGGAGGGAATTAGCACAGGTAGAGACTGAGGAGAAGCTGTAGAAAGACTGTCTGTCAACAGATGTCTTTCAACCTTGATCTCCTATCAGGTTCTAAACAAGGAAAACAACTAATCCCAATAAATGACAGGAGGTATCATTAGAAACGCAGAAGTTAGGTTGGAAGGTGGGGGGTAGTGGTAAAAACAGGAGATTTGGCCACAGCCCTGTTGCCTAACCTTTAGTGTCTCTGAGTAAGGCAATTAACCTCTTGCACGTTCCATTACAAACCCACAACACATTGGTCAATAAAAGCAGCTACTTTATTGGGTTATTGTGAAAACCTCAGATAGGAGGAGAAAAAAGACCTTAGCAGTTAGTATGTATAAGCTAATATAATGTGCTGTACATGTTATCTATGTGGAGAATGCTACCTGGCTTATCATGTGTTTCAAAATGTCATGGTTTCTATGAAGTTGCCACACAAAGCTGCCTCAGCTCTACAATACATGAAAATTTAGTATTCTTACTTTACAAAGAAGTTGTCAAGATCAATAGCATTCAAATGTTTTCTCCAATAGCAAATGCTTATATATGTTAAACTAATGGGGAATGTATCTTCTGGTTTCAAATACCTTAAGAACTTTATAGCATTAATAATCTCCTTGTTAAAGAGACATCACACAAAATAAGAGTTTTTCCAAACTAGGGTAAGAGACATTCAATGTAAGGATAAATGAGACTTTGGAGAGCTGAGAACTGATATAACACCTTCCAGATATTAAAGATGATGGAAAGAAGAAAATAGTAAATGTCCAACAGAGTAATGTGTGGGTATTTCTGACCAGAAGACTAAGATATAAGGGTGGTTGATGAGAAGTAGGCTGAGCTTCATATTGGGCTAAGGAATATCCTAAGATCATGGAGACAGACCTCCTTGTTTTAAACATATGTGTTTAGGAACTAATGAAGTCTAGTGTGATTCTAATTATGAAGTCAGAATAGGACTTCTAATTCCAGTCCCAATGTACACACCTTTTCTCTGTGTTTCCATGCTCTCCACAGAGGGTCCAGAATCACAGTCAGAAGCTGTAACATGGGTCTGTCTCAGAGTTGGCTGGAATGAGACAGAAGCACATGTTGTCCATTTGATGTTTCTGTCACTAAAATAGTTTGAAAAATCTTGGGCATCTATAGGGTATTTTTTCATGCTATCATAGATTGTTCACTGAAATTTCTTTAGAGTTTCTCTGTAGTGATGAGTGATGGCCTCTGGCCCATGAGGTGGAGCATGTTGACAACACCATGTTGATGAAGAAGATATGATTTCAATAGAGACATCTTCTGAGCATCTCAACCCACAGCAATTCTCAGTTATTATATGACTTGGCCATTCCTCAATGTTTGTCCTAGGCCAAGTGAAATGAACTGTTTGAGACTCTCTAGGATTAGGCTAAACTAGGAGACCTTTTTATGGACAAAAGCATGCTTTTTGTAAATAGACCTGGGGAAGTCGGTCTTATGAAGGGTATCATTTTCTTAAAATCTGTTTTATATTTAATTACTTACATGTAGAGGGAGACTCATGTGCCACAGAACTCATGAGGAGGTCAGAGGTCTGCTTGCTGCTGCCACTATATGGTTCCTGGGATGAACTCAGGTTGCCAGGAATGGTGGCAGCATCTCCCCCAGTAAGCCCTCTTGGCTCTTGCTTGTTTCATTTCAGTTATTAACTGGCTTTCTTTGTGCACAATTTGTTGCTGTTGTTGTTGCTGTTGCTGTTGTGGTTGTTGTTGTTGTTTTGATATTTTATCTCTTCAGTAGCCATTCTCTGATTTTTACTGTATTTCTCATTACATGAACTCATTGCTCTTCCTTCTCATTCTCTGAATGAGACTGCCTCAGAAGAATATATGAACTTATCATGTGAGAGATGCATTTGTGATTGTGTCCATCTAAATTAGGGACAGAAATAAGAGAAGATTGTGGACCAGGGGTTTTGTTTAAGATAGTTTCATTAAGAATCAGACACTAGCATTCCAAAGCCTCACAGTACCATGGGTAAATGCCACGTAACTTCCAGGTCTCAAGGTGAGCAGTTATTTTGACTTTTCTTCATTCTTGGTAGACAGAATGAGCAGCATGTATCACCCTGTAGATAGGCTCAGAGTCAAGTGAACTGTGGGACTATTCCCACAATGGCAGGACAAGCGTTGGTTAGGCTTTAAGGTTCACAGAGAGCGTAAGACATTGAATAAAGGAATTAATAGTGAGTGACATCTAGTAAAGATGCTTGAGGTATCAAGGATATTTGTCATATTGCTTCATGGAAGCAGCATAACCAACTGTCACAAGTACACTTTGCATGTTTACTGCAAAATTACTGCTGCTTTCAAGCTCCATATAATGATGCACACCGGTGTTTTCCTACTTGTTAGAAAAGTGCAAAAATCACAAAATTCTACCAATTGAAGAGGACTTCAATTTTTTTAAATAGACTCAGAGATAGCAAATACGAAGAATAATTGTTCCTTAATTCATGTCACCTAAAAATAAAAAGTTCATGATCTCATACAAGAGCCACAGCACAGCACTGGATGGTTCCCAAGTGTGATGTATTCTGTCACAATGGCTTCTTCAGAGCAACCCACTCTAGCTTCACTCTGAAAACGTCAATTCACTAGATACACGATAAGGCAATTTTACATTCTTAGGCCCAAAGGAGAAGATTCATAGGTCTTCCTTCATGAGGGTGATTGATAATACTGGTCCACCTGAATTCATATCTGTTCCAGGGTCCACACTTTCTGAGAAGAGCAGGCCCCCAGTTTAAAGCACAAAAAACCCTTTGTTCCATGCGCTCATTAAATTAGGCAGCGCCCAGCTATTTTCTTTCCTGACCACTGAGAGGTAAATACTCAAGCAGATGGGAAACAGGGGAGGACAGCAAAGCCTCTTCATCATTATCAGTGGGTGTTTGTGTGGGGGAGGGGTGTCATTGAACACAGAGCAACATCAGGAAGGAATCCTTGAGGACAGAGGAACATCAAAGGGATCCTGAGGACAACAGCTGGGAGCAGTGGCCATCAGTGAGCGCCTTCTCTAAGTGTGGGGCCTTTCTCTGACCTATAAATGCAGGCTGCCTCCTCTCTCCACACACTGGTCTCCAGCTCACCAGTCCTCCAGGTGACTTCCAGCCATGAAGACACTTGTCCTCCTTTCTGCCCTTGTCCTGCTGGCCTTCCAGGTCCAAGCTGAACCTACCCCAAAAACAGATGAAGGGACTAAAACTGATGAGCAGCCAGGGAAAGAGGACGAGGTTGTGTCTGTCTCTGTTGAAGGCCAAGGAGACCCTGCTTTTCAAGATGCAGGTGAGTGCTGATGCCCAGGATGATGGAGGCTTGGAGTCTCCTGAGGGAGGATTGATGATGACCTCCAGAATCCTATGGAGACTAATGTGGCTTCCTTGGTAACTATTTTACTCCCTTTTATTTCTTATTCATAGCTGTAACTGTGAGAGTGAAGTAACTCAAATTGAATTTTTTTTCCTCATAAGGCTTTTACTGTAAACACACACACACACACACACACACACCACACACACACACACACACACACACACACACACACACACACACACACACACACGAGAAGGTCACCAGAATACAGAGTAATCCAATTTACTGAGTAGATGCTTAGAGAACAGAAGGAGTAGCCTTAGGTATTAGGAGAAATTTTTCTTTCTTTAAAGAATCTTTTAATCAACTTAAGAGTACACCCAACTTTCTGTATGGTGACAAAAGAAATGCAGAAATAAAAGAAACATCAGAATGGCTCCCGAGTGCATGGCCGACCCCTCCTGAAGTACATTATTTGTTGAGATGACCATGCTGATGGCTGTAATGTGGCCCACACTGCACATTCATGCTGTGTCACACATCGTCATACAATCACATACTATTTTGTGTGCCAACCTAGAAACTTAATGCCTGATTCATTTTGTGTCTCCAGTCTTAAGAGGTCTGGACTGCTTCTGTCGAGCAAAATCCTGCAGATGGGGAGAAGGCATTATGGGGACCTGCAACAAGAGATTCGGAAGCCTCATACTCTGTTGCCGCTGAGCACAGAGATCAGAGAGAGCAAAGCTACTATGAGTTCTGAGGCCACCAATGCTGATGTTGATGACTACTCTGCTTGAGCTTCTTTATCTTCAATAAATCGCTTGCACTATGCTTCCTGTGTGTTTGCATTCTTTCGATGTTTGCTACAAGGCTCAGTCAAGACTCTGGATATAAAGTATCAGAACCTTCAAGGAAACCTTTGCAGTTGATGAATAATTTAGTTTTTACTTGCAAAATACTGACTCCAAATACTAGCAATTTAAGGATGACTCTGGGTTCAGACACAAAATGCAAAGAAAGTTCAGAATTCTCACAATCCTGCCATATGCCTCTTCTAACTTGACTCTGTCTTCCTGTAGACTTGACTCACTTAAAAAGGCATTGTCTGTATGTTAAGAAAAACTACCACTTTGGGCTTCAGATTTATACACTTCTAAAATCTGTTAGGGGGCTGGAGAGATGGCTCAGCCATTAAAGACTAGACTCACAACCAAAAATAAAATCTCGTTAGGGAGGTACTGTATTCTTAAAAACTGTGAAATTTCAATAAACCAGGCATGCGTTATCCCTATGCCTTCCAAGTTGTGGGTTAATTTTGACTATGGAGACAACTTTTAGCAATATTAGAGAAAGTTAGTCAGAGACATAATGGGTAGCATGAGAAGCAGAGAACACTATGATGTCCACATTATCTGCAGTGTCTACAGTCATATGAGACAAAATATATTTTCTATACAGTAATCTTCATATACAAAAAGTGGGCACATCTTATGACTGCAGTGTGCTCTACAAGGTACACTTCACTGAGTTCCCTTATAGCTTTGGAGAGCTGAATGCAGCTTGGAAGAGATAACCAGGATAAATAGGAAGTCAGACAGTTCTCCTTACAGCCTGATTCTCTGGTAACGCTACAGGGTGCTAAGACTCAGACTCTAAATCATCACAAACTTCTTAAGGGAAAACCATGTATGGATGAAAGGACAGCAGTGGTGGTGACCTTGTAGATTGCAGCTTCTAGTTGCACAGATGGTGTGGGCTCCCAGCAGACATTCTTGTGAATGGGGCATTCACTCAATATGGATGGGACCATGCAGTTAGAATTGAATATGCCCATCACACTGTGAGGAAGAAACGATGCTAGAAGCATCTTACATGGTAGTTGTTATAGCAATTATGACAGATACCAACTCCTCAGAATGAGCCAGTAAGGAAAGTCTAACTCTATCCAGTATAACCCTTTCAGCTTCAAATGTTACAGAATACTGATTAGTGGATTGCAAACATGATGGGCAAATTATTATTACAAAATTCCCTCAAAACTGTTCTGTCGGTTGGGGATTTGGCTCAGTGGTAGAGCGCTTGCCTAGCAAGCGCAAGGCCCTGGGTTCAGTCCCCAGCTCTGAAAAAAAAAAAAGAAAAAAGAAAAAAACAAAAGAAAACTGTTCTGTCTTCAAATAAGTCACTTGTGTCCTGGGCAAAATAAATTTGATAATTTAAGCCAATTATGTGTTCATCCTTCTGAAATGTAATTATGTAAAGGCACAAGTTCTCAGTTTCTAGGAACACTCTGGAATAGAATAACTCCAGAAAATGTCAATCAGCAAACACATGACACAATCACATTGATCAAACCCCCTACTAACGTTTTCCAAAGGCCTCTCCACTAGTTCACAGAGTTAAAGTCTCTTTTTGTCTCCAGAGAGATTATTCCAACACCTCTCCCCTTTGCAAATTCTTCACCCTGGATGCAATAAGCTCATGTATTCTTCCTTCCCCCTTTTGCAGTTTAGGGTAAAATTTTCTTGTAAAATGCAAGAGTTCATTCTTTTTAAGCTGACCTATTCTAGTGGTAAAAATTCTAGGTGCATAATCGTAAGTGTTCATTCGTGTATGAGCACATTTTGAAATGATTAAGTTGGGGAATTAGCATATCTATTACCTCAGGTATTCATAATTTTGTTATGGTGAAACCCAAAATTCTACTCTACTGTTTTGAAATACAAAAATCCGTTATTATTCACAACCATGTTGTTGGGTAATAGTCCACCAGAACTCATTGCACCTACCTAAATGTAATTCTATGCCTATTGATCAACCTCCTCTCATATCCCTTGACCTTGCAAGCCTCTAGTAGCATGTATTCTGTTATCACCTGCCATTTCATTACTGTTTATGTTGGATATGTAAAAACATGTTGTCCTTCACTTTGAGTGTCTGGATATTTCACCGTAAGCATCCTCCAGTACAATCTCTGCCTTCATATAGACTTCACTCACTCAGAAAGGCATTCCCTGTATGTTAAGAAACACTACCACTTTGAGCTTCAGATTTACACACTTCTAAAGTCTTGTTAGGAAGGTACTGTAATCTTAAAAAGTGTTGACATTTCAATGAACCAGGCCTACATTATGCCTATGGCTTCCAAGATGAAAATTTTATCTTTTTAAGGTTCAGTAGTGTTCCACTATGTACAAACACAAACACACACACACACACACACACACACACACACACACACACAGACAGAGAGAGAGAGAGAGAGAGAGAGAATGTATGTATCCCACATTCTGTTTAGCTACTCAACTACTGAGGAATATCTCTTGGCAATAATGCATAATGTACAGAGCTAAATACACAAAGTTATCTCTCAAGCATAAATTCACTTGCTAGTTTTTCTCATGTTGTAGCAATCACTGAAGCTATAAAGCCCACCCCACTAAATCCCTCCCTAAGGACAAAGACCCGATCCCCAGTTGGGTGGCACACTAATCCTGCATCCTCACTGCAGAAATCTGGATAGGCAGTGAATAAGAATGGTTCATCAAAACATCTCAAATAATAAAAGACCTGATGCCACTTACAGGATGTTCTCTCTGGGTCATTCTTTAGATACTAAGTGAAAAGATGAAATACAACTTCATTAATGCATTGACAAAGCAAAGGTTGATATTCAAAGTGATCATCGCAAGTCCCACCTTCTCTCACTGTGTGTGTTGATGAACGTGCTCTGCTCTCCTACTGCTGTGTAAGACATCATAACAAGAAGAAGTGAATTTCAAACAACACGCACACATGGGTTCTACCTCATATTTATCATTTGGACATTGGTCAGTGCCATGGGCTCAGAGATGAGTGGTTCTCTAGGATTTGAAGAGTTTTGTGCAGAAGCACTCTCCAGCATGGTTGACAGGCAGGTACTGGTGTCAGGAGAAAGAATAAGATGGGCTGTGAACTGAGACCAGGTGTGCAGCGTACAACCACCCATCATGATCGTCACTAACCTGTGTGAAGCAGAGTGGGTCTTGATGATGGATATCTGTAAACATTATGAACCAAAACATTTTCCCAAGAAAACCACCCATAAATAGTTCTGGTCTACCACTGTAAGAGACCTCAGTTCTTTCCATGTGGTTCCACCAAGATTCAGAGTTCCACAAAGTATGGTAGATGGGTTCCAGTGTGAATATCTGCTTTGGGCCATTTTGCCTTATGTAACAGGACAACACATACCAAGTCATATAATCATATTATATACAGCAGATGATACCAAATCCTACAGTTTTGGGGACTTTGAAGTCTCAGATAAAAATGTCAAAAGATTTACTCTGTGGTGATAGCCCATTTCCTGGTTTTTAAATGACATTTTCAGAAAATGTCAGCACCTGGTAAAAGAAACAAGGTTGTTCCCTGAGCCTCTTTTCTAGGAGAAACATCCTATCTCTGAGGGCTCTGCCCTTTGATCCCAATCCCCTGTCAGAAGACTCCACTTGTCACTGTCATGACCTTTGGGAGTATGATTTCCATACATAAATTTTAGTAAAACTTGAGCATTCATCTAGTAAAGAGAAAATGAAATATTAACACTTTAAATCTTGGAGACAAACACAGCATGTTGACAAGTGTGAGATTTTGCTACTGGTCAAGAAATTATCAAGTTTATGCTCAAGAGGAGCTGGAACAAGTCTGCATTCTGACACAGTGTCAAAGGATTTGAAGTCATCTCAGAGCACAGTTTTTCCTCTTAAGGACTGTATGGTGGAAAGTCAGTGCACCTCCTGCATGGAATGTCAATGTTGATCATGCTGGGTCTAACATTGTCTTTCTACATGGCCAGTACTGGTTTATGCATAATGCTTCTGATCACGCACCACTTGGTAAGACTAGCTAGTCCCAATCTCTCTGCTATCTGTCCAGCCAGTGGAACATTCAGAAGACAATATGTCTCAAGGAACAAGGGCATGCATGTTTTGCCCATGTGACTCTAGAGAACTGTTTAGTCTTATTAGTGGCCAAGAAAGGTTGCATGCTTTTCTTTCAGACAATGATTATGTATATATGAACATATATGTACATATATGTATATATGCATATGTATGTACATATATATATTACAAACACATGGGAGACTCCATTAGAACCTGCATAGTCTCGCAGCAGAACTAATGTACAATCTCATCATACAGCAATGTTCTCACTCTGCTGAATGACTTAACTAGTTCTAACACTTATATCTTAGGTCCCGGAGAGGTTCACTGAGAACTACTTTTCAAATGCTTCTTTATATGTACATTGAATATGTATTCTAGTCATCTCCACAAAGCATAAGCTTCGTCTATAGGCCACACATTTCTTGTGCTCTCTTTCATATTTTCTGACACCACTGATCAAGCCTCAGTCACACAGCTATGCAACACAAGCACCCTGGAGTGAGCAGCGATGTGCAAATGGGTGTTATCTAGTCCTACACAAGATAAATAAGAAGTCCTACTGGGAAGCCCTGCTTTGCCCACAGCTTTTCCAAATTGCTTAACTCTCCTTGCACCACAGGTGTTTGAGGTATCCAATAGAAATTAACCACAAAAAATTAAGACATCACAAGTGACCCTTAAATAGGGGACGTCTGTTCTGAGATGTTTAAGGTGCTCTTGTATCCCCAGGTCTGGACAGAAGAGTGCTGTCTCTCTTGCTCTGCTCTCCGTGATTACCCCCAAAGATCTGTAAGTAATGAAAATAATTTCAAAGTATGGATATGTCATTGAAGCCTAGCTGCAAGGGACTCCCTAAAGGCAAGACTGCACTGGAGGAGCCCACATCATCAGACACCCTTCCAGGGTTCTTCTATCTAGGCTTCTGGTATCTGCGAAGGACAGTATTTACTGGTTTTGACAACTTTTGTCAAAATACAAATGTCTTCCTTGTCATTCAAGTAGCATCAATAATATAGTCTTTAAAATATCTTTCTACTTTAAGAAATATCCCTCGGTGTTGCTTGGTTTTGCCTACTGAGTTGCACATGGTTTCTATATATTTGGGTATTAGTTTCTTTGCTAACCTTTTCCACCATGTTCTAGCTTGTCGCCTCACTCCAATGCTTATTTCCTCTTTTATGCAGAAGCTGCACAGCCCAGTGCAATCCCTCAATCCCTCTTGCACACCTGCCTTGTTCCCGGCACCTGTAGTGTCATGAAAGAAATCACTGCCCAGACCCAGTTCTGAATTTTCTTCTAGTAGTTTTATGCTTTTGCCTCTTATGTTCAGGTCTTTGAGTCATTTTACTTCAGCTAAAGTTCCAATTGTGCATGAAATAATTGTGCTGTATGCTTCAGTACTTATTGTCTTAATTGCCATTCATACTTGCATAGAAGTAGAAAGAATAAACACTCATGCTTCCTGGATCAATGCTTTGTCGAGAGCCATAGCAGCTCATTTCATCCATAGTTTGATAAGGTCATTGTGGTCAACAAGCATCAACTCTCTACATCATCAGGATTCAGGTGTGAACCCAGAGTCAACAACTTTGGACACCAGTTACAGATTCATCTTCAGAGAGCGAGAGGCATTGTTCCTTAGAATTAAGGCATGAAAGTGTTGTTTCTTGTATTCTTTTTTAACATTAAAAATGTAAGCACTTATTCAAGTGTAAGTAAACAATCCAAGCGGTAACCCAACAATAGTAGTGTAGTGCCATAAGGATCCTACTCATGCTTACCAGTAAACCAAAGACAGCCACCAAACGCATGGACCAAGGCTTGTCATGAAGGAAGCTGTGGGAACAAAAATATCAAGAAGACCTTGAGGACAAATCCCTCTCCTTATCAATGTAGACTCTTTGTAACTGCAGGGTCTGTCTCAGATCTTTCCCTACACATGTGTCCACCCTCATATATACAGACAGACAGATATACACAGACACAGACATGACACACACACAGACACATACACACACACACACATAGACATACACATACAGACACACACACACACACACACACACACACACACACACACACACTGTTCCTGATGTTTTTTTTTTTTCATCCCTTAGGAGACCCACAGCCATGAGGACGCTCACTCTGCTCACCGCCCTTCTCCTGCTGGCCCTCCACACCCAGGCAGAATCTCCCCAACAAAGAGCTAAGGTGGCTCCAGACCAGGAGCAGCTGGTCATGGAGGACCAGGATATTTCCATATCCTTTGGAGGGGATAAAGGCACTGCTCTCCAAGATGCAGGTGAGAGACATCATCATGCTAGACACATGGAGTAGAGAGAAGGCATAGAGATAAGCTCTGAATTTGGGTAACCCAGTTGACTATGTTACTTCTTTATTTTCCTCAAAGAACAGCAAGAGCCAAATAGATCAATTTCTTTCTGCAAAGATTTATTTGCTTATATCATAGGGTTTAATAAATAAAGTGACTTAGTGACTAGTTTTATCTTCTAGATCTAAATATCTAGACTTGGTCTATTTTACTGTAAATATTATATTTTAGATATTGGAGATGTGTGTTTAGATGTTTATGTAATGGCAGGAACACAAAAAATGGGAACAAAGTTAAGACAAATAGGGATTAGCCTTTAGTTTTGTGCTTACCATGTATATTCATTCATATTGATCATGATTGCTCATGCTGCTGTCACTAATGATCAAGGTAGAAAGCACACTTCACCCAGCACATATATTACCCAAGATTCTTCCTCCCTGCTGACTCAGGCACTAAGTACTTCCTATGATGGCTGTTTCCCCAGATGTGAAGGCAGGCGTGACCTGCTATTGCAGACGCACACGCTGTGGTTTTAGAGAACGGCTCTCTGGGGCCTGTGGTTACCGTGGCCGCATCTACAGACTGTGCTGCCGCTGAGCACTCAGACCAAGAAGAATCCATTTGTCATATGATCTGAGATCTTGAACGAGACTGCTATTTGTCAGATGTTATGTCCTTGAGTTTCCTCTTCCTTTACACTCAAATAAAGTTCTTACAGCAAGTTCTGTGTGTGTGTGCTTGATTATTGTCTCCAAGCAAGACTCTGAGAACCAAGTAGCAGAATGATAGAAAGAAATTTTGGCCTTGTTCTCTAGCAGTGTCAAGGTTATCGCACGGCCTCCCAATGGATAATAAAAAAGGTCAATGCTAATCTCTCATTTCACAACTCTGTCCCATTTAGATCAGAGCCACTCTCAAAGCCATTGGTCATGTGGGAGGGAGACAACATGGATATCTTCACTTTTACATTACCTTTACAATTACCTAACTCTTCTTTATATTGGATTGTTTTGACATTTCAAATGTCATCTCCTTCCAGGTTTTCCATCCATAAACCCCTTATCCCATCCCCCCCTCCTGTGTCTATTAGGGTAGTGCATTACCCACCCCTTCCTGCC
This sequence comes from Rattus rattus, assembly GCF_011064425.1. NCBI lineage: Eukaryota > Metazoa > Chordata > Mammalia > Rodentia > Muridae > Rattus > Rattus rattus. Next base: position 64,725,645 of record NC_046166.1, on the reverse strand, counting down.
TCCCTGCCCTGACATTCCCCTACACTGGGACATCAAGCTGTGGCAGGACCAAGGGCTTCTTCTCCCATTGATGCCCAACAATACCATCCTCTGCTACATATGCAGCTGGAGCCATGGATCTATTCCTCCATGTGTACTCTTTGGGGAGGGTTTTAGTCCCTGGAAGCTCTGATTGGTGGCTATTGTTCTTCCAATTGGGTTGCAAACCCCTTGAGCTCCTTCAATTCTTTCTCTAACTCCTCCATTAGGGACCCCTTCTCAGTTCAATAGTTGGCTGCGAGCTTCTACCCCTGCATTTGTCATGCTCTGGCAGAGATTTTCAAGAGACAGCTATATCAGGGTCTGTCAGCTTGCACTTCTTGGCATCAGCAATATTATCTGTGTTTGGTGACTATATATGGGCTGGATCCCCAGGTGGGGCAGTCTCTGGATGGCCTTTCCTTCAGTCTCTGCTCCAAAGTGTGTCTCCATATTTCGTCCTATGAATATTTTTGTTCCCTCTTCTAAGTAAGACTGAAGCATCTGCACGTTGGTCATCCTTCTTCTTGAGCTTCATGTGGTCTGTGAATTTTATCTTCTGTAATTCCAGCTTTTGGACTAATATCCACTTATCAGTGAGTGCATACCATGTGTAGATTTTTCTGTTTTGGATACTTCACTCAGAATGATATTTTCTACTTCAATTCATTTGCCTATGAATTTCATGAAGTCATTATTTTTAATAGATGAGTAGTATTCCATTGTGTAGATGTACCACATTTTCTGTATCTATTCCTCTGTTGAGGATCATCTGGGTTCTTTCCAGCTTCTGGCTATTATAATTAAGGCTGCTATGAATATAGTGGAGCATATGTCCTTCTTATATGTTGGAGCATCTTTTAGATATATGACCAGGAGTAGAATAGCAGGTTCCTCAGGTAGTACTATGTCCAATTTTCTGAGGAAACTCCAGACTGAATTCCAGAGTGGTTGTACCAGTTTGCAATCCCACCAACAGTGAAAGAGTGTTCCTCTTTCTCCACATACTTGCCAGCATGTGCTGTCACCTGAGTTTTTTATCTTAGCCATTCTGACTGGTATGAGGTGAAATCCCAGGGTTGCTTGGATTTACATTTTCCTGATGCCTAAGGATGTTAAACGTTTCTTTAGGTACTTCTCAGCCATTCAATATTCTGCAGCCTAGAATTCATTGTTTAGCTCTGTACCCCATTTTTAAATAGGGTTATTTGACTGTTTGGAGTCTAACTTCTTGAGTTCTTTGTATATATCAGATATTAGCCCTCTATTAGATGTAGGATTGGTAAAGATCTTTTCCCAATCTGTTGGTTGCCATTTTGTCCTAATGATAGTGTTCTTTGTTTTACAGAAGCTTTACAATTTTATGAAGTCACATTTTTCAAATCTTGATCTGAGAGCATAAGCTATTCGTGTTCTATTCAGGAAAATTTCCCCATTGTCCTTGTGTTCAAAGCTTTTCCCCACTTTTTTTTCTATTAGTTTCAGTGTATCTGGTTTTATGTGGAGGTCCTTGATCCACTTGGACTTGAACTTTGTACAGGGTGATAAGAATGATCGATTTGCATTTTTCTACATGCTGACCTCAAGTTGAACCAGCACCATTTGTTGAAAATGCTATCTTTTTTTTTTTACTGGATTATTTTAGCTCTTTTGTCAAAGATCAAGTGACCACAGGTGTGTGGGTACATTTCTGGGTCATCAATTCAATTCCATTGATCTACCTGCCTGTCCCTGTACCAATACCATACAGTTTTATCACTATTGCTGTGTAATACAGCTTGAGGTCAGGGATGGTGGTTTCCTCACAATTTCTTTGTGGAGGACAGTTTTCACTATCCTTTTTTTTTTTTTGCTGCTATTCCAAATGAATTTGCAAATTGTTCTTTCTATCTCTATAAATAATTGGAGTGGGATTTTGATGAGGATTTCATTGAATCTGTAGATTGTTTTTGGAAAGATGGCCATTTTTACAATATTAATCCTGTTAATCCATGAGCATGGGAGATCTTTCCATCTTCTGAGATCTTCTTCAGTTTCTTTCTTCAGAGACTTGAAGTTCTTGTCATACAGATCTTTCACTTGCTTGGCTAGAGACACAGAGGTATTTTATATTGTTTGTGAATATTTTGAAGGGTGTCATTTCCCTAATTTCTTTTTCAGCTGGCTTATCCTTTGAATATAGGAAGGCTACTGAATTGTTTGAGTTAATTTTATACCCAGCCACTTTGCTGAAGTTGTTTATCAGGTTTAGGAGTTCTCTGGTGGAATTTTTTGGGGTCAATTAAGTATACTATCATATCACCTGCAAATAGTGGTATTTTGACTTCTTCCTTTCTAATTTGTATACCTTTGACCTTTTGTTGTCTGATTGCTCTGTCTATGACTTTGAGTACTATATTGAATAAGGAGGGAGAGAGTGGGCAGTCTTGTCTATTCCCTGATTTTAGTGGGATTGCTTCAAGTTTCTCTCCATTTAGTTCAATAAATGGTTGGTTACTGGTTTTCTGTATATTGCTTTTACTATGTTTAGGTATGGGCCTTGAATTCCTATTTTTCCAGGACTTTTACCATGAAGGGGTGTTGAATTTTGTCAAATGTTTTCTCAGCATCTCATGAGATGATCATGTGTTTTTTTTTTCTTTGAGTGTGTTTATATAGTGCATTACATTGATGATTTTCCATATTAAATCATCCCTGTATCCCTGGGGTGAATCTTACTTGATCATGATGGATAATCATTTTGATGTATTCTTGGATTCTGTTTTTGAGAATTTTTATTGAGCATTTTCCCCTTGATATTCAAAAGGGAAATTGGTCTGAAATTCTCTTTTTTTGTTGGGTCTTAGTGTGGTTTAGGTACAAATGTAAGAGTGGCTTCATAGAAGGAATTGGGTAGTGCTCTGTCTGTTTCTATTTTGTGGAATAGTTTGGACAGTATTGTTATTAGGTTTTCTATGAAGGTCTGATAGAATTCTCCACTAAATCCATCTGGCCCTGCTTCCCCTCCTTTACTGGAACACTCTGGACTCTTGGTCAGAGTCTCATGCAGAAAGACCTTTTAATATGGGAATACACCACAGCAGCTGAGAAAAACTTACAGACAGGCCTGGGTCTCAACAGATTGCGTTTCAGTACATGCTCCTAGGTGATTGGCTATTGAACCAGCTTGGCTGTGAGTGTAAAGATGGGGTGAAGAGAGAAAGACAGATCAGAGGAATATGGCCCTCAGGACTAAGTGTCATCTTCAAGGCCCTTCTGGAATGAAGGAGCCTACTAACTTAGGAATCAGGAGAGATGCTTATCTTGTCAATGGTCATTTAAAGGTGGATCACAGAAAAATGAGCTCTTTGAATTAGGGTTAGATTCTAGTCTTTGCATATGTGTAAGGGGAAGGGAAGGACATGGAAATATGGACGGGCCACACACACAGTTCCCTCATTCTCCCTGAACCCTTTGGAGTTCCTCTGCTCTGGGATTTCTACTTATATCATATGCTGCATCCATTTGATGGCTGACTATGGCTACTTCCTGAGCAATGAATAAGTAAACAATGAGCTTCCTTGATTCCCAGCTGCTTAAATAGTTATCAACAGTCACGTAAATTGCTCTCAGCATAATCTATTGCTTTTAGAATGCATCAGGAACATCCAGCAATCCTCAAAATATATCATACACTTCCTTAATATAAATCTCCTTAATGTAAAAAACACCTCTAGGAATGGCTACAGAGTTTGAAAATATTTTGACTCTGCAGGAATGTGAGCAGAGGCCTTTGAGAAACAACTTCTAAAGTTCTGCTTCTTTATATTGCGCACAATGACTCTCCTAAGAGTCCCAGTGTTTTGACCTAGTTTTACTACTATATAATTTTATGCATTCTATACTTGCTTATCCAGGAATCACTCTCAAATGTTGTGCAAATGTTGTGAAGTTATGTGTTTCATAACTTCAATAGATTTTTTTCCCTTCTTGGGGTCTCAATATTGGCTCTGCTCCATTTTCTAATTAATTTCTAACCTTAATTTCTTCAAAGTTTCTTTGTAAGTCAAACATCAATCTGGAACTACCATTATGCAGTTATTACATTGTTTCTAAGATGAGATGGCACAGCAAGCACCTGGGCCATTAAGACTGTGTTTTTGCCCCATGCTTTAATTTTTAATTGTTTAGGAATCATTACATCAAGGAATATCTTCCATCACAGAATTCACAAGAGCAGAAGGAGAAAGAAATTGGAAAGTCAGATGCAATAGAATAATTATGCACACCAAGGCCAACAGAAAAGTAGTCATGCACAAATGAAATCTATACATCCATTGTCCAGGGCTAAGGTTAGACATGGGAACAACTTTTTTTTTTTTTTTTTACAAAGAGTTGCTGTGGGCTACTTTGATGTCTCTATCCAGCTCTGCTATGAGCAGTCCCATATTTCTAATGGCAGGTCCCCTGGAAGGATGTGTCTGCTGCTTCTCAGGTTCCCTGATGCCATCCTCTTTAACAAAGAGCTGCTGAGGGCTTCTGAGATGTCTCTGTTCCCACCTGCTGCAGGCTGTCTCTGTCATGGTATGCTGTCCTCAGCATTCCCCTGAGTGAAATTACCTCAGGCTGAGGAAGACAATACAGTTGTTCCAGATCTGCCCCATCTTGGGCTTCAGAATCATAGCAGGGTTACCAGAGGACAGAGTGTTAGCAAGTCTTAGTCATATATGAATCAGTTCTTCCACCCTGTGGTTGGGATTTTGGTAGGAAGGATCTATAAGCCACTTAATGCCTACTGCCACCAGTTCACCAGTTAAGGCAATACATAGGCAAAGTTGTCCAAATAACAAATTAACATTTAAAATAGTACCAATGTGAAAAAAATGAACATCTATTGGTTGACCAAGTATGATGATTTATATATATATGCTTGGCCCAGGGAGTGACACTATTAGAAGGTGTGACACTGTCAAAGTAGATGTGGCCTCGTTGGAGTAGGTGTGTCACTGTGGGTTTTGACTTTAAGATTCTCATCCTAGCTGCCTGGAAGCCAGTGTTTTGCTAGCAGCCTTCAGAAGGAGACGTAGAACTCTGATCTCCTCCTCTACCACGCCTTCCTGGATGCTTCTATGTTCCCGCCTTGATGATAACCTCTGAACCTGTAAGCCAGCCCCAACTAAATGTTGTTCTTCATAAGAGTTGCCTTGGTCATGGTGTCTGTTCACAGCAGTTAAACCCTAAGACACCAAGGCTCTAGGAAACCCTCCAAATCACAGAGTTCTTATGACAAACTCTGCAAAGTCCATAATTGTCCGGTTTTTGCCCGTGACGCTGCCTCCCACAAAAGTGCTAAATGTGTTGTAGTTTTACTTGTGGCTACTCTTCCTACCACAGACCAAAAGCAACTGTTCAGTGCAGTCTCTCAGGCCCCGTCTTCATCTGAGGGGAAAAGAGGTGGAATGAACCCAGTTCTTTCCCTTGGTTGCCTTTACTTCATAGAGGTGCTGGCTCGCACCCTGCCTTCTCCTGTGACTTGATCCCCATTTTCCCATCATAATGGGAGGTTATCGTTACTGTGGCCTGCTTCCTAATTTCAGACCTTACAGAGTAAACAACTCGGCTTCCTTCCACCATTCAAAACGTCATAGTAAAAATGACTAGAAATCTTAACATTTGTTATGAAGGTTCAGTCTGAAATTTCCAATGTCATGAACTCTTTGAAGGGTGTATATTCTGGTGTTATTTCTAGCACACAACAGGTATATGGCCTCATAAAAATGTTCTTTTATGCATGTCAACTATGCAAAGACATGGATTACTATGTTTTTGTTTTTGTTTTTGTTTTTGTTTTTGTTGTTGTTGGTGGTGGTGGGGTTTTTTTTGGTTTTTTTTTTTTTTTTTTTTTTTTTTGCTATCAATACACATACAACTTTGAGGGGTCGATAAATACTTTCAATGAGAACACTGTGAAGTTCTGTGCCTGTGTTATCCAAAACCTACAGCACAGCAGCCATAGGAATTAGGTATGCTAACTAGCAGCTGGTAGGGGCAGGGGCAGGGTGTGGGGCAGGATATCCACCCTTGATCGGCAGCTCCATGAACTGATGACAAAGATCAATGCTTGATTTTTGTGAACTCACAGTTTCGCTACTGCTTAGTCGACTTGTTAGTTTATATGTTTCTTTTTTCACATTTACTTGGGACTATGTCAATATTTTGGGCACAGAAAAGCATAAACTGATGCTCAACCTACTCTCCAGAGACCATTTTCTTCCGTTTTCAGCCCGTGAGAAGCAAGCTAAGGATTTCTGGACAACAGTGCCACCATCTGGCTACGAAGTGCCATTACAGCATGGGCACTAGATCAGTGCTTAAAGAGCAGAGCTTCTGAGGAAGGTGCTAGCAAGTGCTTGGTCTCAATGGAGACTAAACCTTGGCTGGAATTCCTGGCTGTTCATCAGTCTTGGCTTGGGAGTTAAGTCTAAAGAGAATGAACAGACAAGAATAAGGTCTTAACTGTTGGAACGCGGTCCAGGAGTGGAGTCCAGTGAGGAGTGCTTGTAAGAAAACTCCAAGAAAGCAAGAGCCTTGTGATCTCAGTTTCTGCAAAACACAGAACTGTACTTGGAATGCGTTTTCATATTCTTCCAAGGTGTAGTGGATGGGAGTGAGTTTACTTCAGATTACACATTATTGCCTGCTGTTGTATTCAATTAAATATTTAAACTGCCCTTATTGTACCTGCTGGTGGCATGGCAAGAGGAAGTGTTATGCATTGCTGGTGGGTTACAAGTTAGTAAGTATATCCACTGCTGGAATTGGCAAGAAGGCTCCTGAAAAGACTAAAGGGTCATGTGATCTAGCTATAATTGTTCTGAGTATAAACCCAAGCACGTCAAGACCAGCAAATGTGTTTATACTGAGCAGCTAAAGGTAGATCTAGGCTGGAAAGGAAACAGGAGAATGTTGTAGGAGCTTGGCTGTAACTGTTTTGTGACCCTGGGTAGTCATTCTGGAAGGTTGCTCTGGAGAAGTCATTGCCAAGTCATTACCTGTGGTGACAATACTCCTCAGTGAGTGAATGGTCTTGTATCGGGTGAGGGGAAGCCTTATCGTGGGGGTGATCTGACTACAAGACTTGCTGCTTCTCAAATCCAAGGTGACACTGACTTATGGCAGTGACTGGAGACGTCCATGTGTCTTGGGGGGCTGGTTGTAAAAATGTGACAGTAAAATTCTTTACTCTTGGTTTGTGTCTTCAGTCTTGAATGGGAAAGAATACCCACTTTAGGTGGATATCCAAGAAATGATTAACATGCCTGAGTATAGAGTGGAGACGGAGCCTGGCTTAAAGTACAAGAGACAGATACAAAGTGAAAGCACAGATGACCAGCATTATCTTGCTTTTAACTCCCCACCAAGTATCCGCAGGCCCAAGCAGACAATGTGTGCCTTTCAGCCAAAGTTCTTACTTATGTTTTGCAACCTTTCCCTGGGTCTCCAGTTTGCCACCTTCCCACCCTAGTGTATTTAACACTTTACGCTTTCCATGCTCCCAAAATGTAATGACTTAATTCCCCTAAATAGAGGAACTGGCTCTATTTCTCCATAGAGCCCTGGCTGATGCACATCTAATCCTAGGTCCTTGAAACCTTGGGTATCAAGAATGTCGGTCGTAGATGGGAGGGGATTCTTGGGAGGCAGTGAGTTGTGAGAACTGTAGACTGACTGTGGACAGAACCCCAAGTATCAGTTCTGAAGACCCCTAGAAGAAACCGTCAGAATGTCTCCAAAGCCTTGGCTAGCCAGGGGTTTAGTGGTCTCCCTTGCCTCTATTGTGAGATATGCTCCATTACTTTAATTTTCCCATGTGAAGTGAACACACTTCTCTTTATTTGACACTCACCTCCCATTTGAGGTTGGAAGATAAAGTAAATAGAATGATAGAGAAACTTGCCTGGATCTGCCGTGCTCAATGTTGTGATATCGTCATTCTTATCAGAAGGAGACGAGTTAAGGGGAGAGAGAGAGAGAGAGAGAGAGAGAGAGAGAGAGAGAGAGAAGAGAGAGAGAGAGAAACAAGGCAGAGAAAGGTTGAGAAATGAAGGAGCTTAGTTCAGTGAATGCCTGTTTCTCAGAAGCCCAGGACACTGCCCTGATAGACTGAATATCTAATTGAAAATAGAAAGAAAATATGCAAGTCCCTCTGGCCTTCAGTGTGGAATAAAACAGTGGGTAGATATCGGGAATGTGAGAACCATGCTAGGGGAATGACAAAGGTGAGAGCAATGTTTGCATAAGTTTACTGAAGTGTTGTAGATGTCAAGTGGATATAGGTGGAAGAATATTAGTTATGTTTCATAACCATCAAGAAAAGTTGGGCCAGATTTTACCTGGGTCAAATTATGCAGCAATTCAATGATTGCCAGGCAGGAGCCACTAAGAGTATTGAAGAGTACCTGGATATTAGAGAGAGGCATAAAGAGGGTGCAGAGTTTGTATTAATCAGAAAGGACAGGGGTGAATTTGAAAAGTAAGAGATGAAGGAAACGTTAGAAGCTGGGATTAGAGGTTGGGATTCTGCTCCAGATGACCAGTAGAGGGCAGCAGATCACCTTAGCATGTTCTCAGGACTTGGGGAGCTAGGGCTGTTTGTCAGCTGAAATGGCCTTTCTATTATACTATCCAACTGTTTTATCCAAACAGTACAGACTCCACTGAAGCCAAGATAGTTTTAGAGAAAACACTGGGATTCAAGTCTCAAAGACCCAGTTATCTTGGCCGTACTCCCGCACCCTTCTGGCTATCAGGCCCCATCTGCCACCCACCTTTGTTCTACAGCTCTATTGTGAGAAATGTTGCTCACTACTTCCGGGAAGACGCTATTTCCCCTCTCTGCCCCTTTGTTTGCTAAGCTATACGTTTTATCTAATTGCACATAAATAGCCTTATTTTATTATTCTATTCAATAAACACAAGATTAGACTTCAATAAATATGATCAGAAGAAAATATAGCAAAGAGAAAGGAAAACAATATCTGCTGTTTTGGGGGGGTGTTATTTTTAACTTTTATTTTATTTATTATAAGCATTGGAGAGGGAATCACATGGAGGTCAAAGGGCAGCTTTGTGGGGTCAGCTCTCCCCTCCCATTTTATGTGTGCACCAGGAATGAAACTTGAATCACTAGGGTTACCTGGGAAGAACCTTTACCCACTTTAAACAGAGAATTACCATTCTGTCTGCTTCGTTCCTCAATTGCAACGAAGCGACTCCTAGACACTGCTCAAAAACTTTTGACAACTTTTGACATACCACTCAATGGATTTGCCTTATTCTCTTTATATTGGATTAAAAATAAATTTTACTTCATTGGCTCAATAATGTTATTAAGTTTAAGGGAGGAATTTAACAAACATTAAAATTATAAACATAAACAGTTCTTTCAAAATATAAAATCTTACAATATAAATGCTGTTAAATACACTAAACTCCATGCCGTACCACCAGGTGACCTCTAAAGAGCTTGCGTCATGTCTGACTCATGATATGAATTCAACAGCTGTGGAATTAGTCATAATGAACTCGCACATTATGGGTCAGAAGCAAAGAGTTCACAAGTCAGCTTTGGCCCACGTCCCAGCACTGGGTGTCATTGCTTCCAAGGATGACCCCTGGTCATTGAACTGGCTCTCCTGTGATACCCCACACAAACCACTCTGTCCTTCAACTTGGGTTTTTAGCAGTCAGCGAGAGCTGCTGTAACAAAACATACCATACAGTGAGTGTCAAAACAGGATTTATTTCTCACAGTACTAGAGAATGGAAAGTCCAAGATCAAGGAACTTTCCAGGTTGACTCCATAAAGAGGCTTGCCTCCTGGCGTTAGATTGACACTGCTTTACATCTTCACTTGGTGAAGGAGAGAGACCCAGGTCTTCTACACTTCTTTATGATGGTGCACTGCTATCCGAACCCAGTAGTCCTAATGACCTGTCAATGTTTCCGCCTCCAGTGTCATCACTTTGGGAGTGAGGGCTTCAACATTTGAAGTTAGGGGAAGACAATCCAGCCCACCATGGCATCCCTAGAGATCCCTTCACAGGAACCAAGAACCTTGGAAAAAGCACTGTTTGGAGAGCAACTTCGAAAGCATCTGGAGAGAAGACAGTTGACGGAGTTCCTCCTGTGGAAAACAGTTGACAAAGTTCATCCTGTGGACAACACAGTTGTTCCGTCAAGAAGACAGCAGCTCTCCTAGAACTCATAGCTCTTCCTTACCTATTTTCTTTGCTTCTGTCAGCACCCTGGGACCAAGTCTTCTCTCTGTATCCATCTGGGCTGAGGTGGTTCTACAAACACATGAAGAAGTTGGCTCCATTTCAGAAGCTGGGGTTCTTCTCTGAATTTCCCCTAATTACTATTCCCTATTCAATCTCATTTAGAAAATAAAGATTATTTATTCTTAGTTTGTACACTGATAAGCCATTAGTAGCCAGAGTCCTTGTGTCATCTTGACCTCTCAGAAGGACAAATGGGAGAAAGTACTTTACTCGTAGATTAATCAATCTCCACAACAGGAAACAAACTACTAAGCTCCTTGGTAGCTGTGTGGCTACAGACAATAGGGTTCCTTTTTTGGTTGTGCTGAATTCCAGTGTGCAGAATCCATGTTCCTTCCATCTGGTGAGTGAACACTCCTCATGCACAGCGTCCTGATGTCACTCAGACAGCAGGCAGAGATGCAGGCACAGATTCCAAAGCACATACCCACCGTAATGGGGCTGACTGTGGAGAAAATGTCTCATTCTAAATTTCACCCATCAGAACTAATAAGGACAATGTAGAAACTGTGTGGCAAAGGAAGCTTGCTTTCTGCTAAAGAACGAGAAGCAGGTTACTGAGCAAACAATTGACCTCTAACTTTATGATCACAAAATATCTCCCTTTTGACAAAGAGTATACTTGTCCCTTTCCCTAGGGAGAAAAATTTAAGTTTCATCTACCTCTGTGTCTAGGGCAGTGGATCTCAACCTGTGTGCTGTGACCCCCGTTATGCTGTGACCCCTGTTGGAGGTGTCACATATCAAATATGCTGCGTATCAGATATTTACATTATAATTCATAACAGTAGCAAAGTTAGAGTTATGACGTAGTAATGAAATACTTTTATGCTTGGGGGTCACCACACAACATGAGGGGTTGTATTAAAGGGTCACAGCATTAGGAAGGTTGAGGTTGTCAGGACCTGCTCGCTTCTATTAAAGTGTGACTCGGAACAGCGACTTCATACGCATGAAGTCACTGGTCTAGGGTATTATCACCCACCTTCATTAGTTCTGCAGGTGGCTGATCATGGTTCAGGAATGCAGAACTAGAACGCAATGGGCTCGAGAGAAGGGGCTGCCAAGGTTTGTGGCTTGTCCTGCAAGCATAGCTCTGGCTAGGGTGTCCCTTCTCTGGTAGATCTGATTGCCATTCCATTCTCTAACTTAATAATGATGAATGAAATGATCACTAACACTTAGGTCATGCCTAGGCGTGCCAAGTTTCAGTTGGCGCATTATTGATCCATTTCTTGGGAAAGCTCTCCAATGCAGGCTCTGGGAGTATTTTTACACACACACACACACACACACACACACACACACACACACACACACACACACACACACACAGCCCTTATTTTAAAGCCTGACTCATACAGTACATGGCTAAATTGTGTTTTCATCTTGAAAGGAGGACTGTGGCTTGAGACCCACTGTGCCTGCTCCTAAGGCCCATTTACCTTGAAATACAGCCTTGTTTGGGCTAATCTGCTCAGGATCTGTGGATTCCAAGGATTCCCCAGAACTAAATGAAGGATGAAGCACATTTCTCAGACACACTTCCACCCCCCTAAACAGAAAACACATGCATGAAGTCACTGTTCCGGGTCATATTTTAATAGCAGCCAGCAGGTCTTGACAAGCTGGTTAGGGAGTGTGCAGAAATGACTCCCTCTTTACCCCAGAGCCATGCCATGCCTGCCTCTCAAATCTGTGTCAATTAAGTAGAGAACAAGATTCTGCATCTCTAGTCACTGGAACGTAGCCCTAAGAGGGACATTTGATCAGCTACTTGATGCTTCACTAGCAGAGACCTGCATCTCAGTTTTCTAAATCCAGAATCTGAAATATTAACTGGTCAAGTCTCTATGGAGCATATGTCTTTTTTGTTCTAGGACTAAAACAATGAACAGAGACGCTTTGTAAAAGACATCTAGCAGCTGTACAATTTATCCCCTTATCTTTCTTGTCCCTTTCCCAAACTATTTCCCACACATTACTAACTCGACTCCCTCCTAGGCTTCCTCTGTGAAACGAAATACCAAAGACATTCCAGTATACTCTTTAGTACCTTCATACCAGATGCTACATGTTTCCAAGTCTTTTGAGATGGAGTCCTGGCTTCGGAATTAATTTATATTACAATCGCCCACACAGAAGGACAAGCAAAAGAAAGATGTCAGAAATTCCAAGTAGTGTATGCGTAGAATTTTATGAATCTCTGGATCTTCAAAGAGAATTCAGTACCTAGGCATTGTTAGTAAACATGACAGAACAAGTCACCTTACCCAAGTGATAGAAAGAACTCTATTTTCATGTTCTACACTCAAGACTGTTCTCAGCTGTAACAGGTTAGAACATCTGATTAGGGCTCTATTCACACTTGAAGTTGCATGTTTGAGAATTGTCCAGGTAGTATCTTTGATTCAAGGTGCTAGTCATGGAAGTTGGGTTGTCTGAGCTTCTTCTTTCTTTGGCCTGGCCAAACACAAGCAGACCCCTGACACAGCTGGCCTTAGTTTATCACATTCTCACTACAACACACCAGGGAGCCAACCTCACCACCACCTATCCAGGAGGAATCAGAGACACATGGAAGCAAAGTCTGCTATCTATAGACTTCTTTTTCAGCCACCTGAGGATATGTAGCCACCCTGACACTGTCCTAGGCTGCTCAGTATGGCCCATTGGCTAGAGGTCACTGACAAGCTGTAGCAATGCCGGAATGCTTGAATAAAACTGGAACTAAAATGATATACCAGGCTTGGGGTGTGTGTGTGTGTGTGTGTGTGTGTGTGTGTGTGTGTGTGTGTGTGTGTGTGTGTGTGTGTGTGTGTGTCTGTGTGTGTCTCTGTGTGTGTGAATGCCTGTGAACCAACATGTCATTCCCATGTAGATACTGTACACATGTATTGTACATGTGCTCACATGTATACCTGTACATGCATGTGTACATTTCTGTATTTGTGATTATTGGTGGTTGATCCATTAATTAGCCCTGGTCAGTCTTATACAGGGTTCCTCCTTATTGCTAAAGTCTCTATTCAAATAACTTTCTTAGAATCAACCTTTCATAATACCTACATTTCAGACTAATTCCCTGTCCTCTTTCTGCTTATCTTTTACACAAACCATTTTCTGCTTGACACTACATTCATACAAACACACACACACACATGAGAGAGAGAGAGAAAAGGAGAGAGAGAGAGAGAGAGGTGAGGGTGTTAACCAGATATGCACACTCAGGCACACATACAGTTTTGAGGTTTATAGTCCCTTCCATTAGCTTAATGTCTTACAATAAAATAGTAAAAGGCAGCAAGATGACTCAGAGGGTAGAGGCACTTGTACACAGGCTTGACAAATATGAGTTCAATTCCTAGATCCTACGTGGCTTTAGGAGAAAACCTGTTCCTTAAGGATGTGCTCTGACTCCCACATGCACACCACCATATATGTGTGCCCTCACACACTGCAGCATGTGTGTTTCCTCAAGCACTGTAGCATGTGTGCACCAGCATCTATGCCCCTCACACAGAAAAGTAGATTTAAAATATGTATTAATAAAATCCCTGGGGCGTTAGGATAGGACTGCTGTAAGAACGGTGAGCTCATTTTGAAAGGTAGCTGGGGCATGTGTCCTTGTTATACATTATGATTATGAGGAAGAGCAAGAGAAGGTGAAGGGGAGGAGGGTGGCAGAGAGAGGAGGACACAAAACAGAAGGCAAAAGAGAAGGAGAGTAGTTGAAATAGCAGGATTATAAGGAGAAAAGCCAGCTGGGGGAGGGAGGAAGGGGAGAAAAGCTTGAATGCCACCATGGACATTGTGTGACAGGTACTTGTGATACTGGAAGCCTGGTGACCAGCATGTACTTTGGTATACCAATCAGCACCACAGATAGTTGATTTTCCTCTCTGCCAGTAAAAAAGCAAATGATGTATTTGGTAGAGAGAAACTAGGTTCCCAAGTTCCTGAAGAATGTTGGCTTTTGTCTATCAGCCAGAATTTAAGAAAGTAGAGTTCCCTTTGGACCTGACACTCCTCACACTGGTAACCTCACTCAATATAGGCAGAGGAGCCACATGACAGCAGGAAAGGGTGAGTAATGGATATTTCTGAATGAATAGTCAACAATGTATTTAGAATGATAGAACATAGAAACGTCTTCAGTGTTCAACATCTAAATCCCTTTGGCAGTTTAAAAAAGTGTACAGTGTAGCCTTCAAATGCCCATTGTTGACATTTGCATAGTTCCCCAGTTAATGGGACATTGGAGTGCACAAGCTTTGTCATCATTTTTTTTTTAAAAAAAACCGATGGCTGTTCTTATCTCCAGAAGAAAGGCAGCAACCTTGTGCAATTTCTTTCAACCTGCTCTTATCTCAGTGTGTGGTGGGCAGGCATCTGTTTTTGTTCTCAGGCACTTGAGGGTTTCAGCTGCTTGTGGGCAGGGCCCGAGGCTTTTTTTTTTAATCTCTGAAATCCTGAAGCTGAGGCCCTGTGGTTGTCTGTTGAGTAATAAGACTACTAGGAGTGCACAGCTGGCTGCATTATTAATCTTCCTTGATAAGATAAAACTACCACAGACCTCATTGTTTCCAATCAAGACAGACTGTAATATACTTTTCTAGATTCAGGCTTGTCATGACACAGGTGGCGGATGATGCAGCTGCCACACCCGTTGAAACAGGATGATACCTTATAGCACGCCAAAAGGAACATCCTACCCTTTCAGCTGAGATTCTCAAACCTCAGCTACAGTGACATGTCAGGTCAGTTAATCCTCTGTGGTTGAAAGCTGCCCTGTGTCTCATGGGATACTTGACAGCACCCCTGACCTCAGGCTTCCAGATGCCATTGGCACCAACTTACCAGATGGTATGCCAAAAATGTCCCCAGATATTGCCAAATGGTCCCTGGGAGACAATCGTGTCACTAGATGAAAAAAAAAAAAGCCCTATTCTAACTTTATGTAAGAACTTAGGGGGAGTTTGGGGACAGGTGTAACTTTCACCCCTCAACAAAGAAAATGTTTTTGTGCAACAGACAGAGATTACAGTGGTTACAGAAAACAACTGTATAGAACAAGTGACTGACTGTATGATACCCAGCACAACGGACCCATCTGTAATTCAACTCCTCACATCCAAGGCTCAGCAATCATAAGGGAAGAAGGGGCAGGAAGATTGTAAAAGATAGACCCATAGAGAATTTGTTGTGAAACTGTGTCTCCTACAATGTCAAAGAAGCTATGCTTATACAATCTCATCAACATGGCTACCTAAACAAGACTTGAACCAAGACAACACCAATAGACAAGTTAATGTGACAGGGAGAGATCTCCTAAAGCCTCAACCCTATATAAAAAACTACAGAATGCCAAGAGTGGGAAAAGTAGTCTTCTCCAAGAAAGAGGGGAAATAGCCTAACTATACTTTAATTTTTAAAAGGGAAAAGAAAATTTAAAAGATATGTGTGTGTGTGTGTGTGTGTGTGTGTGTGTGTGTGTGTGTGTGTGTATATATATATATATATATATATTCAGTTAGTAAGAGGAATAAGTTCAGGAGATCAGCTGTAAAATGTGGTCACTAGTTAGCAAATAGTTAACAGTAACCCTGAAAATGCTTAAAGAAGTATTTTAAGTGTTTCTATGACAAAGAGGAAGGATCTGAGATGGTGGGCACACTAATTGGGTTGAGATGGCTGCTCCTTGATGTGTGCTTACTCTAGGCAATTATGAGGATGCCACTAGATTTCCAAAGCAGCAAAAAGAGAAGAAGACAAGAAAGAGACAGGACCTTCAACAAACGGGAATTTGCTTATTGCTACACACCATGAGGGGCAGTGTCTTTCTTGAAGGAAACTGAGAGGCCTACCAAGGGAAAAACCCAGCGGTGACCATTGTAGGGGTGAGGGGCTTGAGAATGGGAAACTGTTACAACCATGAGAGCTATGTGCATTTCTACGGTCTCTTTCCCGGAGCTGTCTGGTTCAAGGGAGACAGATTATCCTGAGAGATAGGTTATCTGTACAAACATTCCTTTCTAGGCTAAAAGGCAAGACAGATTATCTTGAGAGATAGGTTGTTTCTATAAACATTCTTTTCTGGACTGGCCCAACAAGGTCATCTGTAATCCTGCAGCAGTAGGTTTTACACAGCCTTCTATCAGCCACCAGAAACACGTACCATTTTCCCTTGTCTGTTTAAGAAAGCATTTTTAAAAAAATAAATTAGGCTAAATGTGTTCAAGGTAGGTTTTCTATGTGATTGTTCTCTGGGACTGTTTCATAGCAACTTTCCAGAGAACAACTTTCCAGAGAACAAATTCTTTGAGCTCTCAGCTCACTCACCCCATACACCATGCTAGAGGCTTTTCCTGCTGTGGTTTATTGAGTGGGTTCACCATTCCTAACAATTTGAAACCATCAACACTTCTCACCTGCAACGTGAGGTGACAGATGGGATAAGAGGTCAATGCTAGTCCAGCTGAGAAGCAAGGATCCCCTGACTGGTAGGCCCAGGTCTCCTCCCTAGTCTATAACTGTTCTCTGTTCTCCTACAAGTGTTTCTGCAGTGGGAACAAAAAGTTAGAAGCAGGCATCACTCACTTTTCTGAAAACAAGAATCTTTCTGTTTCCAGTGAGGGAAATGTTTTGTCTCTGAGAGAATCCTCTCTTCCCTGTTGGCTGTTTGTAGAGAGAACCGTATCTTCTGTGCTCAAAACTGTGAAGTTGATCTCCATCACTAAGCTCACTTCTTGTCTACTGACTTAATATCCGGCCAAGACACTGTTCCTACCCCAGTGACTGAGACCGTCAGTTAAGTGAGATACCTAGTTTAGATAGCCATAATTCAAGTAACGTTTGTATTGTTTTAAAGCTATTGGAGGTAGAGTGTGGTAGGGTACAAAAGGTGTGCATTACAGGCTAAAATCCTACGTCTAAAGGCTGGCCACTCTTCTCTCAGATGGTCTGAGGGCTTGGGCTATGTTTAGAAGTGGGCAACATAACTTGTGTTTCCTGGCTGTTGCAAGGATGAAATGGAATGTATGGGAAAACCATATGGTTAGCAAGACTGTGAAGGAATTAGGATTCTTGTACATTCTTAAAATAGCACAGCCACTGTGCAGCTCTTCAAATAAATAAACAAACAAACATATAGCTACCACATTGTTCAGCAATTCCAATTCTGAGTATATATGTAAAGAACTGAAATCAGGGACAAAAATGGGTAGTCATATAGTCATTTTTCTGGCAAAATTATTCACAATAACCAAAGGGTGGAAACTTCTCAAGTATCAGTTTGATAGACACATAGATAAAAATAGGGTCTATGTGAGTAATAGAGTATTACTGAGCTCCGAAAAGGAAGAAATTCTTGTTATATGTGACAACACGTTGAAGGCATGGACCTGTCAGAAAAGGAGGAAGACTGATGTATCTACCTAGATGCTATATCTAGAGCTGGTCATATTCATAAAGATTAAAAATAAAATGGATACTATAGGGGGCTGAGGGGAGAGGGAATGGAGAAATAGCTTTTAGTGGGTACTGAGTTTCAATTATATAAGAGGACAAAGATACGAGAATGGATGTGTATGGTGCTCTAACGCCTGTGAACATACTAATTATATGCTTAAAATACTTAGGATAGAGAAATCTCAATTATCCGATTTTAAAAGGTAAAAGCAGAACAGTACACGTCATAGTGAGCATTGGACATTAGCGCTTGCTTTGATCTATGCGCTCGTTGAAGAGAGAGACTAACAAAGCTTCCACAAACAAGGCCAAATGCAGGTGAGATTATGTGGGAACAGGATCTGAGGAAGATAGAGTAAGTGGAGGCAGGGTCCCAAGGAAAGAAAGTTTCTTTTAGCCATTGAGATCAGGAGAAAGTCTGTGTCCCAGCCTTCGTTCAAAGGCTGTCGTTCCCCAAGGTCCTAAGGGACCATTAGAGATTGAGAGATTCCCTCCCCTACCAATGCATCCTCTCCAGAATGCTTGCCTAGAGAACCCCTGAGAATGCTTGAAGATCAGAAGCGTTGGGTACCTTTTCTCTTTCATGAGACCCGCTCAGCCCTGGCATCAGAACATCTGGCTTCTGCCCGCTGGGTTTTGTGCTGGAGGAGGCTACTGGCACCTGGTGGTTAGCGGCCAGGAAAGGTGGTTATTACTGTGCCCTACAATGCTGGGGCAGCCTTCGCGTGGAGTAATTACACAGTCCAGAATGTAAGTGGCACTGCCCATCAAACTCTTCTAGCTTTGAAGCATCCTCAGTAGCTTGATAACGCTCTGCTGGATATATTCCTGTCTGTCAAAATTTCTTTCAGTGATGGTGCCAACAGAGGCCCAGTCTACTCAAGGAAGCATAGACTTAGCCTGCTTGGAAGGGTGGAAGGGAAAGGACAGGAGAAGCACCACTAGGGATACTGGAGGTGCAATCAATCTACCCAGCATTCCCTGGGAGGAGAAACACTGAAGACAATGAGTGAGAACCTAGAGAAAGCTCAACATCAGCCCCACTTCAGTTTCAAAAAAGAGATGCCAAACTCAGGGCTGGGTGAATGGTTTCACCAGTAAAGTGCTTGCTGCACAAACCTGCGATCTCCAGAGCTCATACAAAAAGCCAGATGGTAGGGTACCCCTATAACTCCAGTACTAGGGGCACCAAGATGGGATTCCTGAAGCTCATTGGCACCAGCCTACCCAAGCTGAGGAGTCTCCGGCTTAGTGAGAGGTGACCTTGCCAGAAACACTAGAAGTAGACGGGCTGGTGGCACAGCTCAGTGGGGAAAGCACTTGTTGCTAAGCCTGATGACCCCAGAGTCCTGGGACCCACATGGTGTAAGAAGAGAACCAACTTTCCAAAAATCGTCCTGTGATCTCCACATATATGTCATGTGTACACACAAAATAAATAAATGTAATTTTAAAATGAGCTACTCATTTAATAAATAGAATAATAATGGGGTAGGCAATTGAGGAAAGAGATCTACATAGACAGCTGATCTCCAACTAACTATGTATTATACACATATCTCTCCCTCCCCTTCACACACACACACACACACACACACACACACACACACACACACACCCCACACACACACATTTAAAAACAAGTAGAAACCATGTTTAATTTTCCTAAGTGATGGGCTCAAAATCCTATACAAATCAGAGTTTTTCACTTAATTTTCTTAAATAGAAAGTGGTCATTATAACAGCATGTTGGTTTGGGTGTGAGTAGCAAGCCCCTTGAATACAGCATCATATTCTGTAAAATAATCTACCTGTTAACTTTGCTGGTCCTCTCTCCTAATTTTCCCATTAGCCAGTCCCTCTGAAAACCTCAGCCTTTCTCTCTAGCTGTCCTGAGTGAATGTCCAGGTTGAGAATCAGGGCAGGTAGTGGGGGAATTCACTAGGTCCGTTTTTCAGATGTCACAGGGTGACCTTGGTGAGAATGGGTCAAGGAGAGCTCACCACAGCACAGGTCACATGATAACTGTGGGTCACTGACTTAGGAGAGGCCCACATGACCTTGGTGAGAATGGGTCAAGGAGAGCTTGCCACAGCACAGGTCATGTGATAACTGTGGGTCACTAACTCAGGAGGGGCCCATGTGACCTTAGTGAGAATGGGTCAAGGAGAGCTCGCCACAGCACAGGTCACATGATAACTGTGGGTCACTGACTCAGCCAGGCCCCAGTGTATTCACATGGAAACAAACAAACCAGAAAAAAATTCAGGTCATTGCACATGCCCAAATATAAATGTGGAAAATACAGTCGGGTGCCTGAGACAGCGAAGCAGTCAATTTAATTATCAACACCCTGCTCCACCTCTCTCAGCAAAGGAGTGAGGAACAGAGAAGGAATCAAACCCCGTCTGGGTTCCCTCAGGATGGAGTTCCTTAATTATATGAGCACAATGGTATGCCTTACTCTGAAAGTTTTAATGCTGAATGAGTTTTATAAGTTTGGCTGTGCTCTATTTAGACACAGACTCATGCTAGAAAAACTCTACATAGGGTAAACTATGTGTAATATATCAACATAACTATTTGTTCCATGAAAATAAAACAACAGTCACCAAAGCCCAAAGCCGGTGACAATTCAGGCGACTGCCACCAACTCCAGTACTGTCCTCATCTTCTGAGCCCAAGGCTGGGGAACTGAGATGCTAGAGTAGAAGGCAGGACCATGGACCTCGGGTTAGAGGACATCACTGGCACCCCACTATAGACCACACAATGTGCCAGATATCATCGGGAGTCATGTGACGCTCCCGTCTCAAGGTGACCATGAATTCAGGCACCTGCAGAAGGGACAGAAACAACCCAGAAGCATTTGCTGTGTCCAGCGTGGTTATAACTCCATAATATATTCTGTCTCCACAGCGATCTGACTCAAGGGAGACACGTAACACTCAGGAGTGACTCACAGAGAGATTGAGTCATTGGGAGTTAAGCACCTCTCCTGAAGCCACCTGAGCGCCTCAGGAAGGACCCAACCCCACCACCCAAGTCATAATGGACAAAGGCGTCATGATGGTACTCTCCTGAAAGGAGGTCAACCATCCTGGATCCCAGATTCAAGCGTAGGACAGCAGGTAAGGGCTTGGGGATCACATGGTACAAACACATTTGAGAACATGACTGATAGACCATACCAGGCGTGGGTGTATACTCCTGTGTTCTCAACACTGGGGAGACTGAGGCAGGAGGTCCTGGTTCAAGATTGGCCTGAGATACAGAGTGAGACCTGTATCACATAGGAGATAAACACACACACACACATACCTAAACACATACACCCACACACACTTACATATACACTCACACACCTACACACACACAAACACACACACACACACACACACACGCACACACACACACACACACACACACACACACACACATGGTTGGGGGTGATGCATAGAATATGACTTGTTGGCAATTCTGGCTGGGCCCTTGTTGAGACAAACGGTTCGTCTTTTGAGAATGGTCCTCATATCTGGAAGCACACGTCTTGTAGAAACAGTACTAGAAGTCTGCCCTGACTAGAAAGATTGGCTTGGCACCAGAGTAAGTGCAGCAAGCATTTGTCTGATCACTTGCCAAACTCCCCAGGGCCCTGGATTCCAGCCCCTAGCCTGGTCTGCTGGGGCTTAACTGGAAGGCAGCTGGGAGCAAGGGTGAGGTATGCTAGGGGAGGAAGCAGTAAGTTTCAAAAGACAACACTTCCCCCTTTCCTGTCCTCTCCTGCTTGGCTCATTCTCTATTTTCATTCAGAAACCTCATCTTTTAAAAACTAAAATGGGCTTGGATCCTGAACACTTCTAGTGGAAGTTATGGGGTGGATTTTGCAGCAAGTTAGAACAAACTTGCTTCTTGCCTGTGCTCTATGAGAAGACCTGTCCCTCCAAGTGTCACTTGTGGTGCAAGAAGCCATGCTTGCCTCCAGCCAGGTGGTAAGGCTTCACTCACTCACTTTCCTTCCTTTTTTTTCTAGACCTAAGTAAGCATCATAATAGAGCCAGGAACCAGCCAGGACTCGTGGTGGCATTTGTAGATCCAGGAACTGCCAAATACCAAAAGATATCCACCTACACTTCTAGGCCTCAGTTTCCTTATGTACTTAGTGGCAAAGTGCTGAGGCAAAGTCTGCTACACTGACCTCACAGAGGTCCTAGGAAGGCATGGGTCCAACACAGGTTTTACACACTGTGCAGACCCATGAAGCTGGGAGCTACCACAGAATGCTGCTACCGGGCATTCCAGATACCTTCATTTTAAGATGGAGTCAGCATCTCACACATTGTTGTGACATTACACCTAACGGGGGACGTAGCACAAGCACTGGAAGTAGGCTGTCCACCCAGTGACCACGTGAATAAGTCTAAGAGCAGTGCAAGATGGGTGTGTTTGACATCAGCAAGAAGCCTCTGAGCTGTTGTGCTGTATCAACAGTCCTTGCTGGTTTGGTCTGTATGAATCTAAACGCTAAGCTACATGTGCTGATACAAAGATGATAGAGTGGCCATGATTCAGAACAGAGACAAAGACGACTAGGAAAGTGTATGCAAAGTGCAGCATTCAAAACGTGGTGGGGGAGGGCGGGTTATAGGGGTTTAGGAAAGAGTCCCAGGTCCCTGGACAGATTTTAACACAGTGGTGAGGGAACTGTATCCAGGCTACAGAACCTGTCTCACAAAGGTGGAAAGCATGGGAGGAAACAGCATGGAAACCTGAGCTGCCACGGACGGAGGCTGGTGGAAAGTGGAAGCCTGGTTAAACCTAAAGAATGACACCTCCTCCATTTACCAGCCTGGGAGTGGTAACTCACTCTCAGAAATGAGGAAGAGTATTGCAGTTCCTTCCAGACACACTAGCCCAATCTATTCATTTTCCAGGAAGAGAAGGTGACTATTACGGTTTGCAAATGAATGATTCCTGCCCAACACAGCTGACTGCTGCCTAAAGCAGACCCCTGCTCTTTCACTGGGCAAGTCCTCAGACTCTCAAGCCAGGTGTCAGGTATTAAACCAGGTTAACACTACCCAGCTCATGGAGCTGCTGTGGGAAGTGATTCTGACAATAGCTGAGCCACACATCTGACTTGGAGACTGGTGTCTTTTTGTCTGAGGAATGACAGCAACCATCTCTGGTAGGGACTTTTTCTCTGTGTTGTTCCATTTTTATGAGATCAGTAGAGTAGTCAGAATCACAGAGACAGAAAATGAGATAGATGGTGTTGGGGTCTGGGCTAGGGGAATAGAGGGCCCTTCATGGGTTCAGGGTTTCGGTTTGGAATAGTGTCGGTGATCTAGGGATTGTCAGTGAGGATAGTAGCATTGAATACACTGACTAACAATGAGCTAACAAAGTTGGCTAAATGGTAACTCCCAGGTTGTGCATATTAATATAACTGGCAAAGAACTTTTAATGATTTCTTATTGTCCCTGAGAGAAAGTCTCAAATCTTTGACAAAGTGTTTGAGGCAAAACAGGTACCCTGTTCTCTCTCTTGATCCATCCTTTCCCTCGTGACTCGAGTTTGACCCCAGGAACATACACGTGGAAAAAGGCCACAAAGTCCTGAAAGTTATTCTCTGACATCCAAATACCTCTACATGTGTACTGTGGTTCACATATCTACAAACACACAGTGAAAAGTATATACATGCACACACACACTCACATACAATGTAAAACAAAATTTATAATTTTTAAACTCTGAAAGAACTTCCTTCTAACCCAAGTGAGGTTAACCTCTGTCCTATACAAATGTGTGCTCCCTCATTACGGATTTTAGCCCTTGAAACTTACCTAACATTTCACTGTTATGTTAAGAACAAGAGCTCACATCTATCCTGGCCACTGTCAAGGTCTCCACGTCTCTCCTGTACAAACCTTATATCCTAAGATGACTCTTTACATTGGGATGTAGATCAAGGGCAAGCTCAGGGACAGGGGGCAGAATCTATGAGGTGCAAGACCCAAAAGAATGATCAACCACAAGGTCACTATCACTCAAGCCTCTCTCTTTCTCTAGATGATTTCCAACTTGAGTTTGAAATCACCTCCCCAAACCCTCAGACAGTCGATTTGTGTTAGCTCCTGCCCAGCTTTCCTTCACCGATTGTCCACAACAGCCTTCCATTCTTCAGAAGATTGAAACTCAAGAAGCTTAGGAAGAAGTCCCTCAAGGTAATATGGGTACAAGATCCCAGGGCCATGCTATGTCTCCAATGTGCTCCTTTGCTTTTCAGGCCCTGGTGACACGGCACTCGGGGACCTCCTGCTCATCCTCTTATGATGAGACTTCCCCCATAGTAATCTGCTCAGTCCCTATAAAAGGAACTTCTCTTCTCCTCCAGGTCTCGCACAGAAGGTCAACACTTGACCCAGCCCTGACATAACTGTTACTCATTTAACTGATACCACAAGCCTGCGAGTTCCTTAGGATAGGGACTAGGATATATTCCTCTTCACATCCCTTAGATCCAGGCCTGGATTTCGTAAAGAAGGTGAACACTTTTGATATTAGTTGAATTAATAAATCAAGGGATATATATATATATGTATATATATATATACATACATATACATATATACATATATATATATACCTAGCCCAGTGGAGCCTGCCTTTCTCATGAAGACATAGCCTACTTCCTAAATTGCCATAAAGTAGAAAGTGTTTCTTTCAAGATCACTACTGGAGATAAGGTTACAGCACTGTGGACTGGGAAAGGGAACAGTGGAGGGGCCTGGGTTATAGCAGTTGGAAGATTGTCAGATTCACCTTAACTTCAAAATGCTAAACAGGAAAATGTTTGCTTTCAGAAACACACAAGCAACTTCAAAGCAGCGGTGTGGTCATTTGGAAAACGTGTCAAAAGGGCACGTGCCGCGGGTGACTCTCCTCCAGAGGCTGCTTCAGGAAGGGCTGCTGCCTGAACGCTGATTCTGAAAATATTATAAAAGTTCAGAAATTGAACCTGAGGATGACAGGTGACCCACGACTTGCCTAAGATCCTGTTCAGCCAGTTCAGCCTAAGCCCTGCCTCTGAGTTGGCCTTCTACCTCTTCCGTTTGGATTTCTCACCAGGTCACTGCCTCCTTCCTCCCCCTCCTCCTCCTCTCCCTGCTCCTTCTCTTTCTCATCCCCTCCTCCCCCTTCCTCCTCCCCCATCTTCCCCTCCTCTTTCCCTGTTTCCTTCCCCTCTTCCCTCTCTCCTTCCCCCTCCTTCTCCTCTTTCCTCTTCTGCTTCTCTTCCTACTCATCTGTTTTCCCTGTGCTGACAACCATAGCAGCTCTAGACTCCTGTTATCTTTCCGTTTCTGTAAATTCAATCAACAAAAGCCTCAGCAGAGAAGAATGGCTTACAGCACTCTTGGGAGGAGGCTAACAGGACTGGTGGAGCATAAAGATCTGCTCCTTCACTGAGGGCTTGCAACCTTCTCTGTGTGCAAAATAAACTGAATGAAACCACATCCGTTCTTTGAATTCCTGAAATGGTTCCAAATGGTTTTGTTTTCAATGATGCTAACATCAAGAAACACCCTCAAAGGCTCAGGTAGCCTGATGTCTGAGTGTGCTCAGTCCCCAACATTAAGGAGACCATCATGGATGTAGATTTACATAATAGGGAATATTATGTATTTGGGCATATGGATTTACATACACCCAAAGAATATCTTAGCAATGATGGGGGGAAATATAGATCTTAGTAAGTCAATAGTAGAGTCCATGACCCTGAACTAGAGTCAAGGTCAAGAGTGAAAAGTAGCTTAAGGACTCTCTGAGTGGCATCATCCAACCTAAGCTCAGGTTGGGTATCCCAGTCCTGGGACTGGTGAGTCTCAGACTGTTTACCCGAAAGCTCAATGAAACCTTCCACTGTCCCTCCATCAGCCCTTCTGTGATATTGAACCAGTCTCTTTATTCTGGAATTATTTTCTGTATCCACAAATCATCTGACCCTCTAGAGCTAGATTTACGTTCTTTCCTTTCTTAACTACCCTAATACCTTTCTTACACTAAAGCTCGTCCATGACGATGAAAAATGACATAAAGGTATCATAGTTCTGAATTGGGCAAAGTTACAGCCCTGCTTGATGTGGTCCTAGGCTCCTATAAGAAACAGGAACTCCCTGGAATAGCTACCGGTTAAGTCCTTTCCATCTTAGATACTGTGAGTTGGCTTGTCAGTAAGTGTTGATTCTGGACAAATTATGCACTGTTGATATCCACA
Organism: Rattus rattus; assembly: GCF_011064425.1. Lineage (NCBI taxonomy): Eukaryota > Metazoa > Chordata > Mammalia > Rodentia > Muridae > Rattus > Rattus rattus. The sequence goes on along the minus strand of NC_046166.1, from coordinate 64,699,554 downwards.
CTATCAGACAAACAGGGGGCTATGCTTGACCCCAACTGACTAGTCACGGTTTAGAGCTGAGGCAACAGTCCAGTTCTCAGGACTGGTCATTTCCTTTATGGAGTATGTTTATATGCCAGTGGGAGATAGTTCCACGTTAGAAGAATTGAAATAAATGGGAGGATTCTTGGGGAGAAGGACAAGATAAATGTCTCCTTTGTTATCTCCTGCCAACAGGGGACCTCTGATAGCAGAAGAAACCACTTTGTGATTTCTAATCGAGGGGAAGAACCCTACCTTATCAGAAGCCACTGTGATGCTACATCCAGTTCTGTATGAATCCTTCAGAAACACATTGCTGAAATAGACCTCCCGCCCTCTGCACCTAGCCTTCAGGGTAGTCATCACTCCTCAATCTTGTGGAGGTACCAAGCAAAAACCATACTCACCCCACAAGCACTGCTGAGGGATGTGGGGAAAGCGAGAGGCTTCCACACTGGAATGAAGGTTCCTTCTGAGAAACAGACTAGAGAATTAATCACAGCATGGCTGTGGATCTGTAAGCACAGCCTTCAAAACTAAGTGTCTCCAAGCTTCAGAGCAGAAAACTTCTGAAAGTCAGAATCATCCTTTAGATTCTGACTGCAATGTGAATTCCTTAAGTTGTGATTAATGACGCCTAGGCATTAGAATTTTGAGATGTTTTGTTAAAAATTGTTACCTCGTTTCTCCTACAGGATGACATGAGTACACAATGATATATGCATTTCTCGGCAATCACAGAAGCAGTCCATAAAGACATGGGGTATTAGTATCCTGAGAGGCACATCTCTGTATCAGCTGCCTCCTGATGGGATTGGAATTCCCACAGTAGGAAGGGGATCCAGAAGCTGTGTGTGTGTGTGTGTGTGTGTGTGTGTGTAGAGAGAGAGAAAGACAGAGATAGAGAGACAGAAAGAGACAGAGAGAGATAGGGACACAGAGAGAGATAGATATCTATATATATTTATTTATCATATGTGTATATATATATATATTTTTATAGATAGAGAAAAAGGGAAAAATAGATGGTTGTGCACATATATATGCTTCTACATATTTGCTTGTGTGTCTGTGTGTGCTTGTGTGTATGTTTATGTGTGTATTTGTATGTGTGTGCTTGTATGTATTCTGTGTGTGTATGTGTACTTGTGTGTGTGTGTGTGTGTGTGTGTGTGTGTGTGTGTATCCAGAAGGCATATGTCTTGCTATAGAAAGGTATTTTGCTGGTGGTGACAGTAGTTTCTATAGAGTCCATGCTGCTGTCGCCTACCATGTGGCTGCAGCCTAGGATCCTCATCATATCAAGTGACGCAGACTAGTCAGACTAGTCCTTGTTCCTGGCAGCTCAGCCACAAGCCCAGTCCTCCAGCCCCAACAATGGTTCTATGAGCTTCTCAGTATCCCCTTAATAATCTCCACTCTTACAAGTTGGGCAGAAGTGTTGACTGCTGCTTGTAAATAAGCGCCTTCACAATGTTCTAGGAAATTTGCTCATAGATTTGCACTGGAAATTCAATGCACACTAAGATATTTTAAAACACTGTAGTACCCACACACTCGGAGCCCAGCTGAGGCCATACACCATAGGGACAGTTGCATTCTCAGGTGCTGTCTGGAGGGCCGGAATTAGAAAACCCCAGGACCACCTTCCCAAATGGAAACACCAGCTGGTTTGAGACTCTCAGGGAGAAAGGGAGAGGGATGAGAAAGCAACACCACTGCAGTTTCCATCCCTGCAATCAGTCCACCATTAGGATAGCAGGAACTAAATCCTGAGCACTGTCTAAACAGAAGAGAGCCATAGCCGTCTAGAGCCAGAGAGTCACCTGTTAGGGTTGTTGAGCTTCTTACAGGCTCTCTGAACCTATTTAACCTGGAGGGTCCTGGTCGGGGCTGCTTTGCCTGGAGTCTCTTAGAATCCCAACCTGAGAGTCCAAACACGCCTGTTTCCACTTTCCAGGCTGAAAAAATAAAGTCCAGCTATAGCTGGAGAGAGGTCATGTGCCCACGGGACTTGGGCTCTACTCAGGCTGAACAGCATGGTGTCATTAGAACTTCACTGTGGTTTGCAACGCCTCCCTTCAGCTCATTAATGAGGTTATGCAATCAGTGTTCTATAAAAAAAAAAAAAACAAGCTCATTCAAGCCTCATCTGTCAGCTCAACTACCTGGGAGTCTCACGTCCTCTCTGCACTCTGGACCCTGACTTCACCGACATGAAAACTCATTACTTTCTCCTGGTGATGTTATTTTTTCTCTTCTCCCAGATGGAGCTGGGTAAGCTTTGGGAACTTGTTGATGGCTCTGGTTGGGACTGGAGTTACCTAGGCTAAGGGGGAACATGTAATAGCTGCCTCCTGGTCTTCCAGGTCTAGTAACATAGTATCCTGAGTGGTTTGTGGTCAACAGTCTGGGCAGCAGCAAAATGAGCCTGGTATGGATTCAGAGAGTAGTGGGTATCTCCCAGCTCTAATGTTTGTCCCTAAAGTTTAGGAAATATCTTGTGTGGGAGTCTGCTTTGGTTGTGGCAAGATTCTTCACACCGAGAGACTAGCTTTTTGATCCAGAGGCAGACACTAGCTTCAGCTAGGGCTCTGGGTGGAGCCTCCCTGCTGCAGGCAAAGTGCCCCTGTCCCTTCACCAAGCCAGCTCAGCCAGTTGTAAATGCCTGGAAACACCAGGTATGCAGTCAAGAGATGACAGGTGAACTTTCACATTTCCTGGTAGCCATATTCTTCAGGCAAGATCTTACCAGCCAAAGGGAAATGCTTCACATCTGTCCAGAGGATACTCAGATTCTCTGGGCCAAAGCAGCTTGTCTCTGGCATAGGAGACAATACAACCCTGAAGTAGTGATTATGGACACATGTTCCTCATAGCCATCTCTCAAGGTCACACTGAGAAAGTAATATATTTCTGAGTTTTAGTTTACACATTTGTAGCAGGAGGGTTCCAGGGAAGAAATTTTAGCTGTGAAATTGTCTGAAAATCCTGTTTTGTTCCTCTCCAGGTTATCATGCTAACCTCTGGAACTATGCATTTGAAAATAAGTTGTGCCCCAATTTTCCCATGTGAAATCTGGGTGCAGGTGAATTTTCAACACACTGTTTTGCATAGTGATGCAATAGTCCATTAGAGAGGTAAAAAAAAATACATTTAATAAGTTACCCCTTTATAGGGTCTAGAAAATGCCAGTACACACAGGCAACACAATGTATGCTATTTGATATACCAGTCTTGGTACGTGTTTGGGAATGGGGTGGGCTGGGGCGGGAATCCTTTCATGAATTTTCCTTTCGTGAATTCATAAGAAGGAGAATTTTCCTTCCTTCTCATGGCACAAATTCAAGAAAATATAAAAGCATATTTTTCAGAATGAAGACTTTTTATTTTTATCTAGTACTCTACATTTGATCATAGGCAACTCATTCGAACTACAGAAATTGGCCCACCTCCCAAAGGTGGGCAGGATCAGCCATAATTCTCGATATTCCATTATGAGAATGGGGCTGAAATCCAGGACCACTTATGCGGATTGCTATACTCTCTGTGGTAGTGCCACGCTACTGTACTCTTTCAGAATACAAATATTCCACTTGTATCATCTGCTAGTATAAGATCTCCAGCTGCTTATCAGGAAATAGCTAAGGGCAGAGTCTATCTCATCCCCAAAGCCAAGATTATGGTACTTAGATGCCCCTGAGTCCCAAGGGCCAAGGAACACCATTAAGGAGCACTGAGTCCATTTTGACCATTAAGGAGCACCTGCTGTAGTGCTGAGTTCTATTTTGACCCTAGTGAAGGGCACTATTTAGTAAAAGTGTTTTTCTCTGGGATTGATACCTGCTATGGCCCCTGTGCTCTGGGTGGGGAAAAAGAATACATCCCCTGAGTGTCTTTTGCATTAAATATGCAGGCTCTCAAGAGTCCCCAGAGCCAGGCTGCTGCTGGACCTTGCATGTGCTTGGATTAGGTTTGGTGTGTGAAGTGTGACAGTTTTGATTTGATTTTTTTGATATATTCATAGATTGTAGGTAAAAATCATGTAGGATTGTAATATACAAAATGCTGTTTTGGGTAGTGCATACACTGTAAAACAATTATGTCTAGCTAGATACTGTAGCCATCACTTCATGCATTTGATGGCATTGCCAATGTGTTGTCTTGTCCTATCTACACTGTCTGAGCCTGTGCTTCTTTCTGAACTCAGAGTTTGGTGTGAAAGGTATTGAGTTCTGTTTCTGGAAGGCTGTATGGGACTAGCTCAATTTTGTGTCTCATTTGAGCACTCACAGGTACCAGTCCCCCGCCCCTACCCATGTCTGGTAGAGTCCTTAGACCTTGCCTCATCTAATTGTTCCATGGGACTCCACAAGACAAGACCATCTAGTTGACCAGCTTTCCTGGCAGATAAAGAAATGGGATCCCCACTATCTCCCTGTACAAATTGTCTGTGAAAACAGAAATGAGGTCAACATAACAAGATCTCAACCTAGGTCTTTGGAAACCAAGGTGCTTGAGGCTGCCACTGAACAAATATTTAGTGAGCAACAAACATGAATAGATAATAGATGAATAGAGAAAGCAGGGGGAGTCAGGGAGATCTCAGACTCTCTATAAACGTTCAACTCTAGAGGAAAACACTGTGTGTGTGTGTGTGTGTGTGTGTGTGTGTGTGTGTGTGTGACACTGAGAAGGCTTCTTTGAAGAGGCTGAAATAGAAGGAGAAACAGAACTCATTTTGGTGGGTGTGGTGTTTAAAATCTTCCCTCTTTCTCAACAGTTAACAGTGGTAAGATGCTGACTAAATTTAGGCCCCTGTCTTTTGCTGCAACCTTAAATGTGGCTACATTCTTACTCTACCATGATGAACTGGGCTGATCAGGGAATGTTACTGCAAACAGAGTTCCCTAACACAAGCCTCTGCAGACTCCATCACTCCCTAGCACTTTGCTTCTGATCGTTGGATGCAGAAGTCTGAGATGTCTGGCTGCAGAGGACATTGTATGTGTCAGGCAAGCAGATAGATGACATGGTTAAAAAATAGAGGGGAAGAAAGCAATAGGGCATTTATACTGAGTTCTCAGAATACTCTTAAGAGGAACATAGAATCAATGTATACATTTTATGGATAAACAACAGAAAGTTGGGGGTTTGGTTCCAAACCTTAGTGGGGTTATGTAAGGAGACACTGGGTGGGGGCTTGAAATCCTATAAGTAAATCCAGGGATGGTCAGGGCCAGATCAAGTGAGACAGATACTAGGAACTCCCACTAACAAAACTATGCCTCCTCCTCTTGCACCTGTCTTCTGTCCTTAAACCCTGAAGGACTGAGAATTAATCCAACCCACTACTATAGGCATTCACAACTCCACAAACTCCTATCTTCCTCACCTGCAAGCTCTAGACACAACCGTGTTAGGCTGAGCCTATTCCCTGCCTTAAAGCAGACAAATGACTCCAGGCACTAACACTGTTTGAGCTTAGTCAATACCCTGGCCTCTTCAGTGTCTCATCCAGGAATCCCCACCCTGACCTGATTGTCCTAATTCTTCCTGCCTCTTCCACTTCCTGTAAAAGCTTCCAGTAATAGAAATTCACCTTCTATGGTGTCCAGATCCCATCTAGAAACCACAAATCTTGTTAGCTCAAAAACAAGCCATGCAGCCTCCATATTTGGAGAAGGCCCAAATATGTTAGTTAGTAGGAAGTAAGAGTCAACAGACATACTCCAAAGTAGCATCAAAGCAAGGCCATGGGTTTCACTTCACAGCTAAAGGGACAGCTCTGTGTCATCTGTGTCCTAGGATCTCTTCCACATGGGGACTATGCCAGGGCTGCTCTACGGTCAGAGAGGTTGTTGACAAGGACACACACCCACTTGGGTTCCTGCATTCTTTCACTCAATTCCCCAAGCTCCCAGAAGGGATCACCATTCACACATTCTCTCTCAAGAAGACTCTAGATGAGCAGAACATTCAAGCTCTGTGATAGTAAACAGAGGTGCTGCAGAAGATTGAAGTTTCCTGCTGAACTTGATATTGGGAGCTATTTGAATTAAGAAGAGAGCCTGACTTATTTCATCCCTGAGCTGGTTTGACCTTTGGTTGTTTTTTCCTGGGAGTGGCAAGTGTAGTTTATTTCCTCCCCTTGTGGCCTAACAGATTGATAGACACATCCGTCCTTCTGTCAAGCCTCCACTCATGACTAAACAAACACCCCATTCCAAGTTGACATTGACTTTTATTTTTAACACCTCTAGTTGGAAGAACCAGATTCTTCCTGGCCCCTCCCCAGCAGGCTGGCAGCACATTTCCTTGTCCTGGCCAAGAGTTAGACTTTCTCTCAATAGCAAGACAGCAAGGACCCTGATGAACTCCGTTTTATGATTGACATTCAGACCCTGCTCACCATCAAGCCCATGGTGTAGGTCTGAAATTACTACCAAAAAAAACTGTAGATGATTCATAACATCTACACTCCGTCCCATGGCCTTGACCTCTTTGTAGGTGTATGTTCCAATGGCAAGATACCTGTAGACCCAGTGGGAGAGATGGGTGAATTGGGGCCCTAATTTTTCTGACACCATTGTGATTTGACAACCCATTCCATTTCACCTGAAGTTTCTTTTATCTAAATACCTTAAATTTTCATCAGAAAAATTTCAATCTCCCCTTGCAATGTTCATTTTAAAACTTCACATTTGCCTAGTATTGCATTACACAACCCTAGAGTCCCACCCACGGATCTCAAGGTGGATTCAAAATGAAGAACTGAAGATACAAAGTCCCAACAGCCTGATGGGTGCATGTTCATTCTCAGATTCACACATGCACATGTACACACACACACACACACACACACACACACACACACACACAACCATAGCTCAGTTGCCAAAAGGATACTTAGGAAATTTTATTTTCACAGATTCCTTATACAAAGCTCAAATATTACACTCAGTCTTTTAATATATTTTCTTCATTACTATTTTTGGTCATCCTTCCTTAAATCCTTAGGCATCTTCCCTATGCCAAGTCATGCTAAGTTGATCTAAGTCTCATCCTAGTTTAGATAAGGTGGGAGTGGAGAGATGAATGTCACAACAATGTATTATTTCAAAAAGTATGAAATTTTCAAAGAATAAATTAATAAGTAAAGAAGCATTACTGGGTAAAGATCCAGAATGTCTGGTATAAAATTAGGATTATATATCATATTTACAAAAAATTAAAATATTATGAGTTTGTGACAATAAACTCAGTTTTTCTGTCTTCAAGTTATATGGGGGGCAATGGATTCCTTGGATAACTAAGAACAGCTATAAATGCAGTAGCCAGTCAAGAGGAAGAAATGAGTAGCCTAGAGTGTGAGAATAAGGGAACTCTCACAATCTAGGTTTCTGCATTCTCAGTTGGAGAGGTGTCATGTTCTATGATAGTTCACACAGGAGAGTTGTTCTGGAACAGAGTGTGGCTGGAATGCTGACATTATACAGACAATACAGTGTAACTGGTTTTGTTGTATAATTTCCATACATATATGCAATGTCTTGTGATTATATCCAAAGCTCCGTTGCTCTTCCAGGTCCTCCCTCGCCTTCCCCTTGTACAGCCTCAGTAGCCCACACTTACTCCATGGCACCCTCTCCCATATATGAGAGAGAACTTAAGCTTTGTAGGACGGCTCATCTCCCGTAAAATCACAGTCTGGCTCCCTATACCCTGGGTTTGAGTCCAGCACTTCAAAAATACATTAAAGTTGAGTTATTTTCTAGTTTATAATTCCTAGAATAAATTATAATTGTGTGGCTATGTCTGGATATGCACTATTCATAAATATTTGACCTAAGAATATATAAACTTATGAGATATTGCTGCCCTTACTCAGAGCATTCCCCTCTCTTGTTAATCCTCTCTGGGAATCAATCACAGACACACAGGCAATCACTTCCTAATCTAATCAATTTGATAATAAAAACTAATCAGCATAGCAACTTTGACATGAGCCAAATTACCACAACAGCGGAAGTTTATTTCTATGCCTTTTATTATGCTTTTTGTTACTATGGCTCTGCAGTATAACTTTCTAAATGTGTGTGTGTGTGTGTGTGTGTGTGTGTGTGTGTGTGTGTGTGTGTGTGTGTGTGTGTGTAGGGGATTGTGTGCATGCATGTTTGGGAACTACTTGCATACTTGGTACTCAGAGAAGTTGGAGCAAGGCATCCAATCTCCTGGAACTGGGATTAAACACAGGTTTTAAATGATTGTGTGGATACTAGAAATGGAACCTGGGTCCCTGGAAGAACAGCCAGTACTCATAACCACTGAGTCATTTTTCCCAGGCCATTTTTTTTTTATAACTTGAAGTAAGATATTGTGATTCCCCAATATTCCTCTTTCTGTTCGGAAATACTTCAGTTATTTTGGAGTTCTCTGTGTTACTCTATACTTAAGGATTGTGTCTTATCCTATTTCTGTGAAGAACGTCGTAGAATTATGATAGGAAATGCCTCTACTCTGTCGATCATTTGTAGTGAAATTGCCTAGATGATTCATAAGTTTGAAATGTCTATTTCCTGATGTGTTCATTTTCTTTCTTTAGAGGTTTCACTGTAGAGGTCTCGAACATCATTTTTATGGATGTGTAAAAGTAATTTTGAATAAATTATGCAGAAATGTGACTTTTTTTGCCAATTGAATGGGCTTGCTTTTCTTATTTCTTGTCTAGCAAGTTCTGTATTGGTGTAGAAGAAAGGTGCTTTCTCTTCTAGATGGATTATATAACTCATACTTTGCTGAAAATGTTTTCTTTTTTTTTTCTTTTTTTTTGGAGCTGGGGACCGAACCCAGGGCCTTGCCCTTGCAAGGCAAGCTCTCTACCACTGAGCTAAATCCCCAACCCTGAAAATGTTTTCTTATATCTAAGAGTCCTTTGGTGGACTCTTTCTAGATTATTTTTAGATATAGGATCACATCATCTTCAATTGGGTATAATTTCTTTCTTTCCCACTTGTATCTTTTCTGTTTCTTTCTTTTGCCGTATTTCTCTAGTTAAGAACTCAAACACTGTTGTTGAAGAAGAAATGTTTTCCATTGGCTCATATATTTGAATACTTGTTCACTAGTTTGTCATGCTGTTTGGTTATGGAACCTTTGGAGGTGGAGCCCTGCTGGAGGAGGTAGTTAGCTGGTAGTGGGCTTTGATAGCTTGTAGCTTTGCTTCACTTCCTGTTCTTGCTTCCTCTACGTAGATCAAGTATGACCAGTCAGCTCTCTACTCTTCCTGCTTGGTTTTAGTTACTGTTGCTATATGTGGGGGTTTGAATAAGAATGGATTCCATATGTTTAAATACTTGGTCTTTAGTTGGTAGAGCTGTTTAGGAAGAATTAGGGCATGCATCCTCGTCAGAGGAGATGTGTCACGGAGAATTGGATGTAAGACTTCAAAAACATTTGCTAGGGTGCTCTTCTCTTGGTGCCTTGTTCATGGCTCAAGATGTGAGCCGTCAGCTGTCCCTGCTTACACGCCCTTGTTCCAACATCATGGACTCTACTCCTTTGAATCTGTAAGCTCCAGTAAATGCTTTCTTTTCTAAGTTGTCTTCATCATGGAATTTTGTCACAATACTATAAAAGTAACTAAGACGCCAAGCCTTCCCCACCATGATGGACTCTGTCCCTCTGAAACTTTAGTTAGAAGAAAACCTCCCCACTCCTTAAATTGTTCTTTGTCATGGAACTCTATCACAACCACAGATAAGTAACTAAGAGAGAAGTTGGTTTCAGGAAAATGGAGCTGTGCTGTGAAAAGCACGATCATATTATTCTTCTGAGGAATATGGGAGAATTTGGAGCTTCAGACCAGAAAACCCATTGAATTCTGTAAATAGAGATAAATGAACTATGCTAGTGGGGCCTGGAAGACAGTAATTCTAAAGACTATTCAGACAATGGAGGTCTGGCTCATGAGTTTTCAGAGGAGAAAATTATTCAAATTGTACCTGACAAGAGAATGTTCATGAAATTTTGCCAAAGAATCTGGTTGTATCTGCCCGTGACCCGAGAATTTGTGTGGGACTAAATTAAAAAGTAATTAATTTATTATGTTTTTGTTGGGGAGTAAATTTTAACACAACATAGCGTTGAGTCTATGGCATGGTGATTAGGACAACAAACATGGTAGGAAAAAATTTTTAAAAAGTACAGTTTGGAAAGCAAACGTTACTAAGAAAGTTAAGACTTCAATTGTGTGCTGAAAGGGAGTTTGTATTTGTTTAAGAGAAGCTGCATGATCTGGACAAAAACAACAGAAAATGTGTTGTGAGGATAAGACCCTACTTGGATGGGCCTCCAAATTATGAAAGTGTTGTATTCAGAATCTTCTGCAACTGAGGTCCAAGTGGCCAGGGGCCATCTCAAGCTGGGTGCAGAACTTGATCATGTTACTCATGTGGTACTTTTTTGAACAAGAAAACTATGCAAGATTAAGGGGACTGTGGGCTTTTCCTTTACAAGTTCAGAGAATGGTGGAGACCAGGTAATGTATGTCAAAGTCAGAGTACTTTCAAGGAATCCCTGGGGGGAGGGTGGGCATTTTATAAGGCTGTGATAGTGAAACTTGGGTTGCAGAGATCCCAAGATGTTTGAGATGCCAGAGCCATGAGATATCTGCCAAGGAGAATTTCATATAGGAAATGGAATCAGGAATCAGCCTAAAAATGTATGTTGCAGGCAGCAAAGCTAGAGTCAGTGTCATTTAAATCTATTGATGCAGTATTCGGACCAGGATGGGTTTCAGTTTTGCTTTGGTCTAATCTTTCCTCGGTGTGCCCATATTCCTTTAGTCTGGAATGGTAATGTATATTCTGTTTGACACTACAAGTGTGTTATTTGTTCTGTAAGTTTACAGGGGTCATAGTTAAGACATTGTTTTGGGTCTCTGAAGAGATTCGGAGTTGCAACTGTCCAATACCAATAGTGTTGCAACTATTAAAGACTATGAGGACTTTTGCAGTTGGGTTAAATGTATTCTCATCATGAGATGGCCATGAACCTTAGACAGCCACGGGGAGAATGTTATGGTTTGAACAAGAAATATCCCTCCTTGGCTCATGCATCTGAATGTGTCACCAGTGAGTGACTTACTCTCTTGGGGGTAGGTTATGTCACCAGTTTGTGTCACCAGTAAGTGATACTATTGGGAGTAGGTTATAAGAGCTTCAGGAAGGGCAGCCTTGCTGGATGAAGAAGTCACAGGCTTCTGAAGGAATATAGCCTCACTCCACTTCCTTTTCTCTTTCCCTGCTTCCTGTGTGATGTGATCAGTTGGCTCCCTGCTCCTGCTGATATGTTTTTCCAGCATTTTACCATGACTTCCCCACTGTAATGGGCTCTATTCCCAACCCTGGAGGCATAGACCAATATAAACCCCATTTCTCTAAGGTGCTTTTGGTTACAGTGCTTTATCACAGCAACAATAAGTAATTATGAGAAACGCTGTATTAAATAGAAATGGTCACATAGAGTCAACTCCTTCCTGGCGTTAAAGGAAATACTTTCAATTTTTCCTCACCCAGTATAATGCTGGCTATGAGTTTGTAACATAGGAATCTTGCTATGTTGAGGTATGATCATCCTATCCCTGGTTTCTTCAGGGTTTCTGAATAATAGACATTGAGTTTACTCCAAGTCATTTTCTGCATCTATTCTCATGGCCATGAAAATCTTTTCTCTTTATTAGGGTCATTGGTATATTGGTTATATTGTCACATATGCAGAATTACTCTTGCACAAGTGGGATGAAATAAACTTGGTCATCATGTGCTGACTTTTTAATGTGTCACTGAATTATTTGCAAGAATTTTATTCAGAATTTTTAATCCGTTCAACAAGGAAATTGGCATATAGCCTTTTTTTGTTGGTGTGAGCCCTTATCTATCTTTTTTTTTGCATTGGTCTAATAACTACTTTGGATAATTGATTTGGAAATGTTCTTTTTCTTATTTTGTGGAATAGTATGAAGTTCTTTAAAACCCTGGTAGACTGCTATATTAAATTTCGCTAGTAGTGAAGTTTTCCTTGTTGGTGGTGGTAGAGGAGTGGGAGGTCAGGTGGGGGGGCTCTGGTGGTGGGGTGGGGGTCAGGTGGTAAGGGTGGGTGTGTTGGAGGGGTGGGAGGTCAGGTGGGGGAGTCGGGTGAAGGGGGGGGGGTCAGGTAGTGAGGGTGGAGGTGGTGGAGAGGTGGGAGGTCAGGTGAGGGATCTGGTAGTGGGGTGGGGGTCAGGTAATGAGGGCAGGGGTGGTGAAAGGGGAGGTCAGGTGCAGGATCAGGTGGTGAGGGTGGGAGTGGTGAGGGGTATGGATGATTACTGCTTCAGTCTCATTGCTCTGTGTATCTACATCATCTCAATTCACTGTCCATAGGTCAAATGCATCCAAGAATGTGTCCATTTATTCTACACTGCATAATTCATGCCAATACAATTTCTTGGGTATTCTGTAGTATCAGATGTAATACTTCCTCACTCATCTCCAATACTATTGGCTTCATGTTCACTCTTTCTTCACTTCCTAGCCAATGTGTCCATGACTTTGTCTATCTTGCTTACCTTTTCCAGGAAGCAAGCCTTTGTTTTATGGATCCTTTACACGGTTTCTGGGTTTTCCATTCATTATTTTCAGTTCTGACTGACACTGTTTTACTGCCTTATTATTAACTTGGGGTTTGGATTGATATTGCTTATTTAATACCTCAAGGTGTATCATTATCTTACTTGAGAATGTATTTGCTTTTATTGTAAGCACTGATAGTTATAAATGTCCTTTCTAGGATGACCATTGGCATACACACAAGGTTGTAGTACTGGGTAATTTGTTGTTTCTGTTTCATTTGCTTCTAAGAAGTTTGTTTTGTTTGTTTAGTTGGTTGTTTTGTTGTTGTTGTTGTTGTTGTTCTTTAGGTTTTTTTGCTTTGTTTTCTCTTTTTTCCCCAAGACAGAGTTTCTCTGTGTAGCTTTGGGTGGGCTAGAACTAACTATGTAGCCCACACTAGCCTTGAACTCACAGAGATCCACCTGCCTCTGCCTTCCCAGTGCTGAATTTAAAGGTGTGTGTCAGCATCACCTGGCTTTTATAAAAATTTAAATTCCTCTCCCCTTTTCTTCAGTGACCTACTGATTTTTCTAAAGCAAATTTGATACATTTTCAGTATATTTATGTCTTTGTACCATGTCTCTTGTTGCTAATTCTTAATTTTATTGTATTGTAATCTGATAAAATACAAAATATTTCAATATTTATTCATTAAAACTTGTATTGTGTAGTTTAGAGCCTTGGGGTGGGATAGTATATGGCTGTCCTTACAGTCGTTTGATCTATGCTACAGTTACTCCAATGATTCTGTGTTCATTTTTGTCTAGGATGCTATCTTCTGACAATGGTGGACTGATAGCATTCATTAGCACTGAATCTTGATATATACCTCTCTTTATGCTAAATAGCGTTTTGTTTTTATGAAATTGGATCTACCAAACTGGTGACTATATATTGCAATCACTACATCTTCTTTTACATTTCTTTTTGAGATTGTCATGCACGAGTTCTGTACTTACATCATTTCCACCCTAATCTCTCCCCCTTCAACTCTTCCTACGTTCCCACACTACCCTCAAACTTATTACCTCTTCTTTGACTGTTAGTGTTCACACATAAATGCATACATATATGTAGAGACAGCCTGTTCTATCAATCTAGTGTTGTTTATATATGTGTGTGTTTAGGGGTAGAGAACCTATCATGGGCTCATCTCTGGAACAGACTCTCCCTCCCTCTCTCATTTATAAGTAGGGCTTCATGAGATGACCCCTCTCCATTGTGTAATGTCAAGTGATGGTGCAATTGTACAGGTCTCGGTCAGGCGCACTCTATTGCCAAGGTTTCACAGGTGCAGCTCACTGTCGTATACAGATTAAGCTGATTCTCAGACAGCATCCTTACATCCCTCCCACCCCCCTTCATTACATCTTCTTGATCAACTGCCGTTTATTACTATCGAGTGATATTCTTCTTCATTTGGGGCTAATTTTTATTTAAAATCTACTTGGTTGCAAATGAATAGAGTTACTCTTAATCCTTTTCAGATTACATTTAGTCAGAAAATTATTTCCATTTTTTTACTTTCAGGTTGTGTCTTTTCCAGTGCAATTGGATTTTGTAGGCAACAAGCAGTTGGATCTTGTGTTTAGTCTAATCAATCAGCCATCATGACCTTAAATTAGTAAATTAAGGCCATTTATGTCTAAGACTATTGTTGAAAGTTTGTGCTAATTCCAATAATTTTTCCCAGTTTCATTCTCTCTCTCTCTCTCTCTCTCTCTCTCTCTCTCTCTCTCTCTCTCCTCTCTCCCCTCCCCCCCTCCCTTCTCTCCCTCTCCCTCTCCCTCCTCCTCCTCTCGATTTCTCTCTCCTTCCCTCTATCCATTTTCCCTCCCTCTCTTCCCCCCTCTCTCGCTCTCCCTCTCACTCTCTCTCTATCCATGCTATTGAGTTGAAATGTTTGATTCTTCCATATTTCTCATAATTTTCATTTATTAGTCTCATGAAATTTATGCTTTCCCAAGGGTTCAACAATTTTATTCACAGGATATAGGATGCTTTCTATTATCTTCTGCAATGCTACCACAGCAGTCATGAACTGTTTTAGCTGATGTCTATCTTATAAGGTCTTTATTCCCCTGTGTTCAGAGAAGCATTGCTAGATATAGTACTATTGTTTGAATGTTAGTTAGGTATATTTGCTCTAATAGCTGCAAATATATACCACTATGTTCATTCTCTTGTTCTTTAATGTTTGTACTGATAACTATTGTTATAATTCTGAAGAATGGGCCTTCATAGGTAACCTGTAACTCATGCCTGCAGCTTTCAGCAGTCTTTCTTTGTTTTATACTAAAATCATCTAAACTATTATTTGCCACGGATCATCTTTTCACTGGACACATCTATTTTGAATTATCTGTTCTTCTAAAGTGGACAGTCTCCCTCTAGATTTTGTAACTTTCAACTACAATTCACAGGTTTCCCTTTTCTTTAACTGGTATCTCTTTCTATTGTTACCTGAAAGTTAACCTTTGTCAAAGATAACTTTAAATCAGTATATTCTGTCTTGTGACTTCTATTCTGTGATGATGCTGGGTTCTTGATGTTTGCTTTATTTCATGGTTTACATCTAGAATCTGCCTTTGCTGAAAGTTTCTTCCAACTTGCTGAATTTCTCATCCAAGTCTCACAATAATCTTCTCGTTTCACTTATCTTTGAATTCTTCCTGACTTAAAAGCCAGATGTTGAATGTCTTCTCTGGAATTTCAACCATTTCAATATTTTGGATTCACTTTATTGAAGATTTAAGAAATGTGGAGTCACCGCGTTACCTTTCCTCTCAGTCTACATTGTAGTCTGTGCTTCTCCCCTTTTCTACTCTTGTGGTTTTGCAGGTTAGTTGATATGGGTCAGAGATATCATCGGAGATATCTCTGATGTCTAAACAAATTAGAGCAGAAAGAATGGTCCCCAGGCCAACCTCTGATCTGACACATTGCTCACTAGGACTGCTACTAGGCTGAATTCCTGAGAGTGCCCTCTACACACAGGCCTATAAATGCAGTAAGTGTAGATGCTGACTGTGGACTGATCAGCTGGTAAGCTGAATCTGTGAACCATTAAGTTACACATCTCCTTACACCATTGGTCCTCTATCGCTGCATGTGAAGTCCCTGTGAGTGTAAAAAAAACCCCTCAGGCTGTGTGTGTGTGTGTGTGTGTGTGTGTGTGTGTGTGTAGATAACATAATATGATATGTGATATAATATATGGCAGAATAATTATGTTATATATGTCATAATAATATCTATATATATTTAATACATCAATTAACTCTTTGACAGTTCCATGCATTATATTTGATTATGTTTACTCCTCTGCAATTCCTCCCAGATTCACACCCCATTCCATCCTCATTCAATGCTTTTATTCACGCTTGAATGATGTTAGTGTTGCCTATATCTTAGTGTGTGGCCATTGACTAGAGGATAGTTGATGTACTAGGGGATGAGCCCTTAAAGTAACAGACCTGAAAGATATAAACCACTAAGAGCTTCCTCAGCTAGGTCTGAGACTTCAGAACTACAGTGCCCTACAAGTTTAAGTCAGACAAGTATGCATAGATAAATGCATTTTCAATTTAATATTTTATTAAGTCTTTGAATTAATACAATATATTTTGGTTAATTTCACCTTCCTTCCTACAGTTCTCCCAACACCTCCTAGATCTACCTTCACATCCCCATCTCTCCCAACTTCATAACACCCCGCTCTTTTAAATAATTCACTGAGATCAAGTTATGCCACCAAATACTTAAAGGTTTAGTACCATCTGCTGGAGCAAGGTTGACTATCAGGGGCTATATTTTGAAAGAAAATGGAATCTTTGTTCCCCAAGAAGCTATCTAGTATCAATAGAATTTTGGTTCAGGATAAGTGTTCATGAACCTCTCTTCATCCTGGAATATTGAAGTGTAGCCTCCATAGCCTCAAGATCAACTCCATAGCAATGGCCTTTAAGAGAGAATTCCCTTAAGGGCTACCAGCTTGTCTGTCTTGCATTTACCAAATGTTCTCAAATCTTTGGAGTTACAGCTAAAAGTCTAAACATATCTGTTCTCCCCTTGTAGGTGCTGGCATTCTCACAAGTCTTGGACGCAGAACAGATCAATACCGATGCCTCCAAAATGGAGGATTCTGTCTCCGCTCCAGCTGCCCATCTCATACCAAACTACAAGGAACATGTAAACCAGATAAGCCCAACTGTTGCAAGAGTTGACAGTGGTTTGAAGAATGGACATAAAGGACAAGCAAGGGATTGTAAAATTAGTATTTTAATAAATGAAATGTTTTTGAAGTTTATTTACATCATCTCAAAATAAATTTTATGCCTCAGTTTAGAAGAGCAATCTTTTAAAAGTGTTGGGCTTAGAACAAGAGGTGGGAAAATCCAGAACATCTGCCGGGCCCTGAGTAATGACGGTCACAATTCGAGTGACACCACTTCTATGTAATTTTATCACATGCAAGATGCACCCAGCATAGGAAGTTTACACAGAATTGAACAGAGAACACAGTCTTCTATGATGTAAAAGAGGATGATTCTTCAATAGTCTCAGCAGTTAATCCTATGGCACCCTCTCTGCAACCTTAGCATTAGAAACCCCTTTATAACTG
This sequence comes from Rattus rattus, assembly GCF_011064425.1. Lineage (NCBI taxonomy): Eukaryota > Metazoa > Chordata > Mammalia > Rodentia > Muridae > Rattus > Rattus rattus. The sequence goes on along the minus strand of NC_046166.1, from coordinate 64,682,256 downwards.
TAAGTTGTCCAACCAAAGCTCGTCCTCCATGAGTAATCTCTGGACTTCCTGGTAAGTGCTTTTAAAAAAGATTAGGCCACAACTTTCAAATCTAATTGTGTATCACAAATCTGTGTTAGGACTGGGACATCTGTGATTCAGGTCTTCCACAGTGTGACGTCTGCAGACATGCGTGAATGGATGAAAGAAATTATGACATTCAATTTTTCCTGAAAGTGCTCTTCCATCTACTGATGGCACACATGATGTGGTAGTTTTCAGAACCTGCCTCCACCACTTCGTCTTCAACTCTTAGTAGGCAAATGATAAAAAACTTAAAGCACTTGAAGCTTTATTCCCCAAAACAAAGTCCTATTGTAAGTAGAATTTATCTCCAGTCCATACTAATATCCCTCAATGAGATGATCATTTCTATAGAGAAAAGCTGAGTAAGGAAGATGCTGACACTGGGGAGGACATTAAGTCGACTCAAATATTCTCAGTAATGCAGACACAGTGGTTTAAATCCATGTTTTTAGTCATTTCCTTAACCTGGAAACCTCAGCAAGAAAACTAAATAATTCTTCTCTGAGAATAAACCCCAGTGAAGATGGATGGGGTCCCTTCTTTCTATACCTAACTTAGGTTTTCAGGGTCTGCTCAGGTCTGATTTCAGATAGGCAACCTCTACTCACATGATGGGGTGTTCTATGTAAGCTGTGTAAGTTCAGGTAAGTGGTCATATAACACTCTGTCCCTGATGGATAACATATAGTAATGTGTTGAACCACTTTCAGTAAAGAAAGAGCAGCAGTGTAAATTTTCAATAGAATATAGGCTTCCTCTTCAGGAAGATCTGCCTTCTAATTCATTCAAAGAGTCATAGATAGATAGATAGATAGATAGATAGATAGATAGATAGATAGATAGATAGATAGATATTTTGTGTATATACATATATAGATAAATACATATATACAGATTAAAAATATACATATACAATATGTTAATATATTATATGAATTAATAGATATAATATAAACATAATATAAATAGAAACTATAATATAAACAGAAATATATGGGCTTGTATCAGTTAATAGACCAAAGCCAACCTATATATTGACTTTCTTTTTCTAATTATTTATTTTATGTATATGAGCACAGTGTTGCTCTCTTAACACATACCAGAAAGGGGCATTGAATCCCACTACAAATGGATATGAACCACCATGTGATTGCTGGGAATTGAACTCAGGACCTCTGGAACAACAGTTGGTGCACTTAACCACTGAGCCATCTTTTCAGCCCATATTGACTGTTTCTTAAAGCTCGAATAGTACTTTCTTCCATTTGACTTAGAAATTATCTGCTTATACCAATGACAAATGAAATTTAAAAAGTCAAAGAACAGGTTTTCAAGAATACTTAAGTGAACAAGAAATAAAAACCATAGCAAATCATTACAAGGGGAAGCATTATAATGGGAACAGATGAGGTGTGGCGAACCTTAGGCATATTGAAGAAGGTGGAGCACAGGGGAGTTTTCGCAAATAAAAATGATGATTACACCAAAGATTTTAGAACAATACACCTTAGTGACTGTCTGCACAACATTATGACCAAGAAGCAAGTTGAGGAGGAAAGGATTTATTCAGCTTACATTTCCACATTGCTGTTCATCACCAAAGGAAGTCAGGACTGGAACTCAAGCAGGTCAGGAAGCAGAAGCTGATGCAGAGGCCATGAAGGGATGTTACTTACTGGCTTGCTTCCTGTGCCTTGCTCAGCTTGCTTTCTTGTAGAGCCCAGGACTATCAACCCAGGGTTGACACCACCCACAATGGACCCTCCCACTTTGATCACTAATTGAGAAAATGCCTTACAGCTGGATCTCATGGAGGCATTTCCTCAGGGGAGGCTCCTTTCTCTGTGCTAACTCCAGTTTGTGTCAAGTTGACACACAAAACCAGCTAGTACAGTGACAATGATCAATGGGAGTGGTCACAACCCAGTCTTGAACACAGAATTGCTGGCAGATGTCCTGGCAGACGTTCCTGCTGAATAAAGTTGTGATGGCTTCCAATCCAGCTGGTTATTGTGACGGTTAATAGCAGGTTTTGTGGCTGAGATCTTTCTTTTAACCTCCTGGTCTCCTTTGCATTTTGGGTAGGGTTGACAGAGGTGATTTAATTTTTACTTTAATAACTATCAGGTTTTTTTCAAACACAACTAGAGCAAGAATTGTGACATCTTCCTCTTTATATCACTTCCAAGACCCCAAACTTACTATTTCACAGTTTCACAAATGGTCCCTGGTGAGCCCATCCTGAGTTTGACACTGATTCTGCTTTTTATTTCAGCAGCTAGCTCCTCTCCCCTTTGGAGGTTATATGTTACTACCTGGTTTCCCACTCTCTAAAACCAGTCATCTTCACCATACATTGGTTTCCAAATTTCATGGTCACAGTAAATTGCTTTTGCTTTGTTCACTGAGGCCATTTCGCAAATGTACTTCTCACAGCCATGGTAAGAGATTGTCCTCTGGATCCTTCTAGAGAGGGCATGTAGAGTGGCTAGAGAAGTATGGGTCTGTTAGACTGGCAAATCCATGTTTATATCCCAATGACCTCAAGTCTCTCAACTGCTACCCTCCCATTAAGCCAGGGAAACGCATGTGGTTCCAGTTTGCTTTTATTTTATCTGCTTGTTTCACAGAGTTAAAGTCCTTTCCACTTTCTATGTTAAGCTAAATGAAAAGCCTCTACTTAACATTCCAATCTAAATATATCTAGAATGATCTCCATGATTCTAGTCCTCCACCATCTATTTTGACATATATTTTCCAAATACTTGTTTGTATGAATTAGAAAATTGAAGTAACCCATTTGAAGGATGGTATGCTCATCATGGGTAATATTTTCTGGTTTTCCTTTAGTGCTCTGTGCCAGCTATAATCTCATGATATATCTAGTGGTCACTATAGTCTCAGGATATAACTAAAATGAAATGAGTAATGAAATGTGCCTGGGAAATGCTGAAGAGTCTGACAGGGTATCTGACTTAAGAGATTTCCTCTAGAACTACGTTGTTTTTGTTTTCAGGTGGATTGTTTGTTCCTCACCATGCAAATCTGTTCAGTGTCTCCAGCTTCTTCAGGGTGTTGGGGCAGACCTGTAAAGTATCTTTCAGAAAACAGGTCCCTTCCCTATTGGTTCTCTAACAGAAACAGTAGACACCCTGTGGGTCTGGAAATCCAACTCACATTGTCCTCTGGCCCCTAGCAGGAAGAGATTCTGCATCTGACTTTTAGAAATTGCAGACTTAAAATATCAGAAACGAAATCACTCTAAACCGGATTTAATATTTAAATACGAAATATCAAGCTCTAAATTTACTTTTAAATGTTCCATACCATGAGTCTGAGCAATGGTTTGTTTGTATGATCTTAAAATATAGATGGCAATAACAAAAATAGTAAACAGTTATTTTAACAATCCTTCTGCACAATTGGAGTAACAAAACAAATTTTATAAGTAGCTACACCAACTGGGTAGAACAAAAACAAAAGCCAATTTAAAATTGACAAAGTAGGGCTTAAGAGATGGGCCAGTGGTTCAAGATGCTCCAAGAGGACCTGCATTCACTTCCCAGCACCTATGAGACAACTCTTTGTAACTCCAATTTGACAGTTCCAGGGAGGGGATCCAATGCCCTCTTCTGACCTTCTGTGACCTTCTGGGGGCATGAGGCACCACACATGTTACACAGACATATATCCGGGAAAAACACTCATAGACATAACATAAAATAAATAAATAAATGGTGGACACAGTAACCTGTCTGCACACAGTCTGATAACCACAGCATTGTGGGGTGAGGACTATCACAAACCTCTGCCTTAGTTGAGGGGGAGAGGAAAACTTCCCGTGGCATAAACAGTCTAAAAGAATTCATGTCCACCAAACCATTCCCGCAGAGAACATGGGAGGCAATACTTTGGAGTGAAGAAAGCCACATGCATAACCAACAGACTATGGAAAGAGAACAGAATTACAACTACTAAACACAAGATAGAACTAAGAACATGAAAAGGCAAAATGGCAGCAACCCGCGCACACCTTCTGATAACAGTATTATTAACTATGTATAAATGAGAATATGAGAATGACCCTTCAACCTCCAATCAGAAGGCACATATTTGTTCAATAGATTATTAAACAAAATCCAGCTTTTTCCTGTTGCCTACATAGGAATCTATCTTACCTTCCAAGATAGATACCACCTTCAAGTAAAAGAAGGGGGAAAGGTATTCTAAGAAAATGTGACTAAGAAGCAAACAGATGTTGCTATTCTAATATCTGAGAGAATAGTTCCCACGCTAACATTAATCAGTAGAAATAAAGAACACTTGATTTAAAATCAGGGAAAGACTTATCCAAAAAGACACTACATTCTTAGTCTAGTTCACTAAATCCTGGCTCTCTCAGTTACATAAAGAGCATATTTCTGGACTTTGAGGCACAAATTACTATTAACTATTAAATTTTAGATGGATTTACTCCATTTCTTCTACATACAGTAACCTGGGAAAACATTAATGGAGAGCTAGCACTCTGAGAAGATAAATAAGACAAGCAAATGACCTTGATGAACACACATGCAAAACTCCTCAATAAGATACAATCTGAATATGGGCATAAGTTTTTAAAATTACCGGTTACGACCAAGTTGGTTTCCCGTCAGATATGTAGGCATTGGTCTATATTTAAATCAATTAATATAATGTTAATCATATAAGTGAGCTTTAAGATAAAAATGATGTAATCACCTCAATAGATGCAGAAAATGGCTGTAATGCATTTTCATAAGTCTCAGAGAGGGTTGTGATGGGGAGAACTAATCTGAGCATAATAAAGGCTATATAGGACCAACCCACAGGCAATATTGCCCTGATTGGAGAACGCCTGAAGCAATCCCATTAAAAATCAGGAACAAGACAGGGTTATCTCCTAGTCCCAGCCCTTTACAATATAGTGCTTGAAGCACTCACTAGCTAACGCAACAAGGTAAGAGAAGAAAATTAAAGGATACAAACAGGAAAAAAAAAGTCAAATTATTCCTACTTGTAGATATACTTAAAAGATCTCAAAAAGTTCACGTGAAATCTTCTAGAAACCATCAACATTTTCAAAAAACCAAAAAATTTCAGAAAATCCACAAAAATCAGTGGCCTTTCTGTACACCAACAACAAACATGCTGAGAGGGAGACACAGACACACTACCATGCATAATAGTCCCAATTTTTCTTCTAGAAATAAACCTAAAAAAGGACATCAAAGTTCCCTACAACATAACTTTAAATCTCTGAAGAAAGAGATGGGTAGACATCACTAGAAGTAGAAAGACATCCCATTCTCATGTATGTGTAAAAATGACTTTTGTGAAAATGACCATCCTCCCAAAACCAACTTATAAACTCAACTAAACCCCAGTCAAAATCTCCATCTCAGTTCTCATAGAAATAGAAAAAAAACCACTGAAATTCATATCAAACTATGAAATACCTTGGACAACCAAAACAATCCTGAGCTAAAAGAACAGATCTGGATGGATTGTTATTTCAGACCGTAAGACAGATTACAGAGCTGCTGTCATAGTTGTTGGTTTTAAGGCCAGCTTGCCACAGATTAAAATCAGCTGAATTGAGAATCCCACTTAAAGAACTGGCCACAATGATATCGGAAGGTCCACTCCAACTGTAGGCAGTACCTTGTGGTAGGTCCCCAGTTAAAATAAGTGTACTTCACCTCACCTCACTTGCTCTCACCTTGATCTGGCCCGTTATCCCTGATGCTGCTGATTCCTTTGCTAACAGTACAGCCACATTCCAAGCTTCTCTCATGGGATAGGAAGCAGGGGCTCTCCAAGAACTTTCAAGACTCCTTATAATACCAGACTGGGACTAGTGAGGCAATTTGGCTTGTGCACTACATGACTACTGATCATCACCCATTATTGATAGACAATTTTTTGGTACTGCTCTAGTATTGTGCCCTCAAGTCTCAAGGACTTGGTATTGTGTTTTTAGCATTGTAGGTGTGATTTGTCTGTTGCTGCTATTTTAAACATTGCATAATGAATTCCAATTTCTTTTTTCTGTTTTTCTTTTTTCATCCTTTTGACTCTGTTCTTCTTGAAAACCATGACTAGTATTAAAAACAGAATTGTACTGAAACAAAACAGACATTTAGATCAAGGGGACAAAATAGAAGCCCCAAATATAATATACATAACTACAGCCCTCTGGTATTTGACAATGAGGCCCCAAAAAATCCACTGGAAAAAAAAGCATAGCATCTTCAACAAATGGTGCTGGAAAGCCTGGATGTCTGCATACAGAATAAAATTAGACCCAAACCGATCACTCTGTACAAAAATCAAACTCGACTGGATCAAAGACATTAATGTAAAACCCGGAACTCTGAGACTGACAGAAGAAGAAAAAAAATAGCCAGGACCCCATAAGACACAGGTGTGGGTAAAGACTTTCTGAAATGGAGTCTAAAAGATCAGGAATTAAGGCCAACAATCCACAAATGGGGCCTCATAAAACTGAAAAGTTTCTACACTGAAAAAGGCTCAATCAAGTGATGGGGAGTTGCACAGACTTGGAAATTATTTTCTCAGCTATAGGTATGGTAGAGGATTAATATCTGGAAAATATAAAGCATGGAGAAAAATGGAGCATGGTCAGGTATGGGGGTAGAGAGAGATAGACTTTCCAGATACAATATACTGTGACTTAAATTTCCTTCTCAGCAAGGCTTGTTCACCTGAACATGCCCTATCGGTATTGCCTGTCAAATAAAATCTTATCAGAGAAACATCATTCAGAAGAACAGTTTGGAAAGACACCCAGATAGGAACATAGTGCAGAGTGTCACTTTTAAATGGAAATACACAACCAAGAATAACGAGAAACCCGAGGAAACCACTATCTGATATAAAAAAAAATACTAAAACAAAAAGGAACTGCTGGGATACCATCTTATGCAGTAAGAAACTATTCTGGGAAAATATCAGAGAATTTAAAGAAGACATCAACTATTTAGGAATTATTGGTGCGAAGGCCAAGCATGGTGTCTTATGTCTCTAATTACAGGGCATGGATTGCCAGGTCAGGAAAACTTCTACCAGTTAAAGAGACCAACCTGCCCTACACAGTGATTCCCACACTGCTGTGGACTACAAAGTGAGATGCTGTGTCTAGATTTCTTTCTGTCATGATTTCTGACCCAATTTCTCTGAGCCTCTCATTCATTCATTCATTCATTCATTCATTCACTCACTCACTCTTTTATTAGTTTGAGAATTTCATGTTTTTATCATATCCACCCGTCTCAGATTCAACTCCCTTTCCTATCACCCATCTATATGCCATTCTTTGAACAAAATCTATGGAGTGCAATTTCTGCTGCCCAGATAATATTGGATGTGTAGCTTTCTATTGGAGCACGGTCAAGGGCTACTTACCAAAGGCTATACTCTTAGAGAAGACTGAGATTCCATATCCCAGCAGCTATCAAATGCCAAAAGATCTTTAGATAGGAATGGAAGAGTATGACCAACTCTATTCTCCATCATGAGATTTGACCTGATTTGAGCTTGTACAAGTCTTGTGTATACTGATATAACCACTCTGCATTCATATGCACAGCTAGCTGCCTTGCTGTGTCTAGGAAACACTTTCTTTATAATCATCCAATATTTCCAACTCCTCTTCTGGAATGATACCTGAGCCTCAAGAGGAGGTGTGATATAGGCTGAAAATTCTCAATCTCTTACTCTCTGTACCTTGGCCAGTTGTGGGTTTCTGTGATAATCACCATTTACTGAAAATAGAAGCCAAGAGATACATTAATCTACGGGTATAACAATAAGTCATTAGAAGTTGACTTAATAATATGTTTAATTGGCAAAATAATAGTAGTAGGTTCTCCCCTAGGGCCTCTAACCTGTCTAAACATAGGTTCTTGAGACTATAATGGCACCAGGTATGTGTTTCACGTTGTGGAGTGGGCCTCTGAGCCAATCAAAAAGCAGTTGTTAATCACATGATGTTCAGGCCACTATTGTACCTGTGGATATGTCTTGCCAGGCCATTCATTAGTGTACTTCCAAGAGTTCACAGATCGGTATATGATAATTACTTTTTCTTCCAATAACATGCATAGTATTTTCTACCACTATAAAAGCTGGCTATGTCAATACTTACATCATGTCTATATGTTCCATGATTCAACTATGTGGTGTTTTCAAGAACAGGAACTAACCTTCCATTTCTGGGGGATAACCAAGAGCAAGGACAATACTCTGCAATGCATTTGGGGGAAATTTGGGGACCTTGCTGGCCAATTATTCCAAAAAGTTACTCCATTCCTGGCACCGGTAGTAACATTGGGCTTTTTATTTATTTATTATTTTATTTTTATTTATTTATTTTTATTTTTTTATTTATTATTTTTATTTATTTATTATTTTATTTATTAGCCAGTAGAGCATTGCCACCCCATATAAAGTAACTCACTTCCCACCCAATTTTACAATTTGACTCTTCTTGTTCCACAATCCCTTTTTAGCCTTTTATAGCACAACATTCTGTCTCCATGTGGCTCTCTGTCCCTGAGTCAATATGATCTCTCTGTCTCTGTTTCTTGTTCTCTAGCCTCCAGGCCCCATATTTAATTCTGTGAGTTTAATCAATGTCCTCTTAATAATCATATCTCCTGCTTAAGGTACAATAGCAGTTATGACTGTTTAAAATTGGAGATACTGGGAGCTCTACCCACAGAATTACACTGAAAATCAATGATAAAATAATTTTGATGATCATGTAAAGGACATGAAACACTAACAAACACCACACTCAACTACAGTTCCTTACACTTGACCCTTCAGCCCCCTGGGAAACATGTTAGGGCCTGATGGCTGGGAAGACAGTTGGCAAATCTCAGAAATACATGGCCATGTGGAAAAACTAAACTTCTATTAGATCCTGAAGAGAAAAGTTTGATGTACAGAGATGAGAATATAACCTTTACTAGAGGATTATCCATTCCCTCAGTCTAGTTATCTTCATAATAGGAGCAAATAAATTCTGAGTCACTGCTATACAGGGAGACCAACACTAGCCTAGAGTCAGGAAGCAACCTGTTTGGTCTGCCTGGCTTTCTCTCATGGGCTTGCTACAGAAGGGCTACTGGGGTAGACCACCTTACTAGGAACTCCCCAGAACCTCCAACCAAGGAAAATATAAGAGGCCTCACAAGATATATCTATGTCCAATAACCAGAGTGAAAAGAAATTCACCTGTAGCATACACTACTCAACGACAACTCAAGGCAAACAATAGTAAATTGGTCATTGGAACTTTAGTCAATTGCAACATTTCCTTTAGTTTATAAATGGGATTATACAATTCCCCCACCCCAAAACCTATAAATAACAGTGTTCTGGAAGCTGCTGTCCACTCATCCCAAGGGGTCTCTTGTCTTCTCTGCACTCTGGGCTTAGCCAGCAGTGACGATGAAGATTGTCCACTTTCTGATACCAATGTTTTGCTTTATCAGATTTGCTTTTGCAAACTTATTATAAGTCTACAACGGAGACTTATTCTTGAGTTTAGTTTTTCTTTTGTTTGTTTTTTGTTGTTTTTTTGTTTGTTTTAGAAATTCTTTATTTTATTCTTCAGATCTGTACAGGGAGTAATAGAATCTAAACTTGTGTGGTGTATTAGCTCACATAAATCATAGATTAGCATGAAGGGAACTGATAATTAATTAAAAATAGAGAATATTTATCTGTAAATTTGACATTGGATTAAAAAAAATAGCCAACTTATTCCTCTACTCAGTAGTTTTGAAAACAAACAAATGTGTTTTCTTATCCACTTAGATAACACTAGTTCTTTAGAGCAGTGGTTCTCTTCCTTTCTAATGCTGAAACTCAATAATTCATGTTGTGGTGATCCCCAACCATAAATCATGGAGGCACATGTGCTCCACTCAGGGAGACAGACTTGAGCATCAGGTTGGCATGTGTTATGGGGGATTAACCATTTGCTACCAACCAACTGAGAATGAATGACAGAACCCAGAGCCCAACTGAATAATCTAGAAATACTCTTCTAATAAAGTGTTCTTGGAAGCATAATTTCCTCCAGCTAAATAAGTCTTCTGAGTCAACTCATAAGAGGGTAACAAATGTGAGGTTCAAAGGTGAACATTCTCAATAGCAATGATGTAATTGCTTTAGAAATCTCATAATCACTGGGTTCTCATAAGCAAGCCCACATGAGAGGGATGAGAGCCCAGGTGGCTCCGGCATAGCTGATATGGCCAGTGGGTCAAGACTCTAGGGTCTCTCATGGCCTGCCAGAGAATAGCCCCACTGATGTTGTAGTAAGCTCACAGGTGGGGATCATCTGAGGAACCATGACTGCCAGGACTTAAAATGTTCAGCCTTAAAGCTGTTCTGTCATTAAAACTACCCTGTCTGATTCTCATACTCTAGAGCAAATGCCTGGGTTTTCAAATCAGCAGTTTTACTGTCATAGCACCATAGCTTAGGTACATATAATAAATCCCTGTAAGGAAACAGTCACATCAAATGTCAGTCATCACTCACCATTAGCCCCGTAGACCTATAGAGACTCAGAAGAGCATGAATACCGATCACAATAGCCTTTCTTAAAATAAATTCTCTAAAGCACTTGATGAGGCACACAACACCCCTGTCTCCTCAATCTGCCACAGCAACTTTACCCTTTACCTCTAGTAATTGCAACATTAGGTAAAAAATTACCTATTATAAAAGAATTTCTTCCAAGGACAACTGGATCCAGGCATTTTGAGTAACACACATACAGTGGTTTGAACTGCATGCATCTGACCCCTTGCTTCAACGGAAAATATAAGACACAATCTAGGTTCATTGTTCTTTGAGGAGGAATCAGAAATGACAGGGGAAAGGACATAGTGCATTGAGGACTCATGCACGATAAGTTATTCATACCTTTAGGACCTGCTCAAGTCATACCACTCTTCCCCTAAGGATGGTCTTCTCTATGAATAGCTTGATTAATAGCTTGATTGGCTTGATTACAACCATCTTGGTTTGATAACAGATCATGTTAGCAGCTCAGAGCACATGGCAATGATGCAGGACATAGCCAGAGAAAGATCAACAGTAAAACTTTGCAATATGTTATGAGGTCCTTTCTCTAGGAGACCTGATTTTCCCAAGAGCTTTTTCAAGTATTTCAGGTGTAGACTGCTTTTGTTCTGAAATTAACTGGGAATCCAGTACTCTACTTTATAATTCCATGCATACATTTTCTTTTAAAATACATATAAATATTTTTAAATCAGAAAGTGGATCGCTAACTGAGGGTCCAGTCTCAGTTGTTTTGGGGTCTCGAGAATGGGAGGATTGGATTGGGGAGAAATCAGTCTCTCAGACAAGGATGCAGGTGCAAGCTGGCAGGTGACTCATTGCTGTTCTGAAACTGCGCTTAGAGACAGATCTCTCTCTCTCTCTCTCTCTCTCTCTCTCTCTCTCTCTCTTTCTCTCTCTCCCCACTCTCAGTTCACCTCAGTCTTTTTTTGGTTACACACTTCCTTGTTATACAATAATACATAATCAAAAGCCTTTCCATTATTTTCCTTAAGCCCATTTATTTCCCCAACAAAAATCCTCATGTAACCATGTCACCAGAAAGCATAATGTGTGCACAGTCACAGTTCAGTGTGTGCTAAAGCAAGTTATATGTTAACTTTTAGCTCTCAGAAAAACTAGCAAATCACAGGTCACCTGGGCATGAACTTGTGCTTACAGCATTAGCGTGAGAACAGAAAGGTCAGGGTAATGGTAACATTTTTAGCTTATCTAAATCTGCAAGATATCTTCAACAAGTTTATTGAGCTTATCCAAATATCTGTTTCTACAATGTTTTTCTAACTCTTTCCCATATGCAATATTAATCCCTCTCACAGCTTCCCCCAGGGCCCCTTTCCAAGCCTGAATTCTATCTCTTAAAAACTTGTACCCTAATTTACTTACGCAGGTGGTGCCAGAAGGTTCCAATCTTTCCAGAAGGGTCAATTAATTTACTAATCCAACAGACATCTCATGGTGCCCAAGTTCTTCTGCCTATGCCTTATCTTTTTCATCATACATGTATCTTCCAGTTTTCTCCAATAATATTTCTGGAAGAAACTTTCTACTTTTACAGATCTTAACTTGAGGTGGCTCTCATCTTTGCTCACTAGTCCAATAGACCCAGATATTTCTTCCTCTCTCTCTCTTGTCCCTTGTATTGTCTGTCGACATCCTGGTCTAGGTCTAGTGTTCCTTTTCCTTGGGGTCTTCAATTCTCTTAACTGCTAAAGCTTCAGTTTTCTCAGAAACATTTCCTGCTTCAAATATCTTCTAGTAAAGCTTAATCATCATGAGTTAGCTAAAATTTCCCAGAGAACAATTAGGGCAGTTATCTTCCACCTCCAGAACCCCTTGTTCTGCTATATTTGGGTTGGCTGCTTGAATGACTAAGGCCAGAGCAGTTTGTTCCTAATAGACATCAAAGTCATTTCCTTTTCTAGGAATGCCTTCAATCCCTTTCTCAGATTTTTTTTACCAGAATTGTATTTTAAGACAAATATGGTATAGAAAAAGGCAAAATAGACATGCATACAAAAAAGAGCAAAGCCATCTGTGTTCTAGAAAGCCAGAGATGAATTGTTTGGGCTGATGGTGTTTCCACAGCCCATGCAGCTATGTTTGTAACCATGACACACCTGAAAGAAGCAACTGGATGCAATGTAAATTGGGAATCGAGAGAGGGGGGAGGGAGGGAGGGAGGGAGGGAGGGAGGGAGAGAGAAATAGAAACAGAGAGACAGACAGACAGAGACAGAGAGATAGAGACAGAGACAGACAGATACCAGATACCCATACCCCCCATAGAGAGAGAACTATAAGACAATATTCCTAATGAACATAGATCAAAATGTTCAACAAAGTACACGCAAACATAATATAGACACAAATTGAAAAGATTATTCATCATGTTAAAATGGGCTTTAATCCTGAGATGCAGCAATGATTCATCATCTACTAGTCAGTAAATGCACTAAACCACACAACTGTGCTAGAGGACAAACAGCACAAGATCATCCCAACAGGTGAAGAAAGGGCTTTTTGACAAAACCCCAGCATGTCTTCATGATAAAAGTTCTAGATACAGTAGGACCAGAGATAACATACCTCAACATAATAAAAGATATATATATATATATATATATATATATATATATATATATATACTCACACCCAACAGCATCGAACATGGAGAAAAGCTGGATGCCATCTTACTGAAGTCAGGAATGAGACAGGGATGCCCACTATCCCCACTCACTTAAATATTGTTCTTGAAGCACTTGCTGGAGCAATAAGACAAGAGAAGGGAATTAAAGGGATACAAACACATAAAGAAGTCAAGTCATCCCTGTCTGCAGATGACTTGATTCCATACATTAGAGTGCCTCAAAACTTTATCAGAAAAATTCTAAACTAAGCAAACTCAGCATCTTGGCAAGATACAAAACTGACTTGCACATACAATCATACTTATAACATCTCAATTACCCTGAGGATGCATACACACATATATGCATACACACAAAAAAATGAGCATCCTTAGAAACCAGAAAGCTAGTAAAGGGTCATAAGGGGGTTTTCAATGGAAGACAGAAAATATAGGTGCTTGAAGGGAAGTAATAGAGCAGGAAGTGTTAAATGAGGTGGGAATGAGAGTCCAGGATACATGTTATAGTGGGATAGGGGATGAAAACCTACTACTATAGACACTTTCTATATATATTGAGTTTAAATGCTTACCCTATTGTGGGGGACAATGCCTATCTTAGGATTTGAAGACTATCAAATAAAATGCAGAATGCCAATTATAGGTTTCTCTCTTTTCTAGTTGTTGGTCACTGGGGTTCCATAGGCCTCCATACATGACAAACTCTTGATATTGCTATTAGCTCCTCTCTAGAACTTGATGGTAAATTCCTACTATTAAATGGGATATGATATCACCTACTGGAGTCATAAACATGGAGAAATCAAGCTGGTATCACCTAGAAGCTTCATCCCTGCTGGTTGTATTTGGCACTGTAGGATGGTGCTACATAAAACCAGGGAAGCAAAGCCACCAACAGTCTTACCAAGCTGAGAACCCTGGGAGCTACAAGAAGGACTGGCCTGAGAAGATACACCCAGAGTGCAACAGGGTTTTCGCAGAACGACTTTTTCATCGAGGGTTTGTCTCATAGTGCTTTAGAGTCTTAGTGAGCTAACATGCTAATGGGAGGCCTAACTGGTAGACACTGAGGACAGAATTTCATTTTCAGAGCAGCAGCTCACTCCTGGCACAATCTTTGTTCTGGGCCAAAGGCTTAGATTTTCTTCTAAAACATTTTCCTGCAGATCTAGTGTTTCCAAAGCATGAAATGGCAAAAAAAAAAAAAAAAAAAAATCAATGGGTTTAAATACTGTACTAAATTTATTTTAATGAACGTATTAATATTACAATGTTTCAACATTTGTAAAAATTAAATATGGAGAGTTTTCAAGAGGAAATTAACCAGTTCTTGGAGATAGTGAGGGCTTTCTAGCATTCCTGTGACATAAAATCCAGCACCACTATCCTTCCTCTGGTTTAACTATCACAGACAGTAGCATTCTGCTGTGGCCATCCCCTGCTGAGTTACCAAGCAACAAATGACCATCCCCAGCCTGAAGTCTACAGAACCATCCTAAGTTGATTCTAAACTGCACATGGTGCCCAGCCATGCTTATATCAAATTCACAAGCAAAATTCTGCTTCCCTTCTTCCTGGATTCTCTACCCCAGTTTCTTATAATATGCATCCTGGTCATATATCTAGCCATGTGGGACTTTTTATTGTGCCATATTTCTGTTTCTGGGACCTGAGAAAATGTAAGAAGAATATCAAGGTTTTTCTTCTTTTTTTTCTTTTATTGGTCATTTTTATTTATATTTCTTTTTTTCCTATTTTTATTAAATTAGGTATTTATTATTTACATTTCAAATGTTATTCCCTCTCCTGGTTTCCTGGCCATCAGCCCCCTAACCCCTTCTATATGGGTGTTCCCCTCCCCATCCTCCCCCTATTACCGCCCCTCCAACAATACCCTACACTGGGGGTACAACCTTGGCAAGACCAAGGGCTTCCTCTTCCACTGGTGCCTCAAGAGGCTATTCACTGCTACACATGCTCAAGTTTTTTAAAACTGTCCTTCACAAGCCTTTTCTGCATCTTGTTCTTCTCAAGTCTGAGTCATCAAGGCATACAAACAACTAAAGCAAGAATTCATCTTGTCCTAGAGACACTCTCCAAGGAACATCTAGAACAATGTGTGAGTAAATATATGGGCACTGTGGCCCAGTAAAGTCTACAAAAACTGGAAGAATTGGGGAACATGCTGGCTTCTCCCTCTCGCCCTGATGCCAGGCTCTAATGTTGAGCCTATAAACTATAAACGACAAGATCTTATCCACATG
The DNA here is from genome assembly GCF_011064425.1 of Rattus rattus. NCBI lineage: Eukaryota > Metazoa > Chordata > Mammalia > Rodentia > Muridae > Rattus > Rattus rattus. Next base: position 64,666,627 of record NC_046166.1, on the reverse strand, counting down.
CTCTCCCTGTGAGAATTTTCCAAATGATTTTCTCTGTCAATAAAAAGTTCAGCAGGGAAAGAGATGTTCCAGTAGATTAGGTTAAGAACACTGACCTTCTAGATCGTCGGTTGATTTTCCCCCATTTAAATGCTAATACGCCACCAAGAATAACAAGAAACCAAGGAACAATGAAAGCATCAAAGCCTGGTAGAAAAGAGACGTCAAATGACAACTCCCTCTATGATGTTTCATCCGTAGGACAATAAGTAAATGCTCCAGAAAAGAACAGAGAGTGGAAAGTATTCTCAAGATGACTTCCCTTTTAAATTTTATTATTGTATATGTGTGGCTGTTCCATCTACACATATGTCTGTGCAGCATGTATGTGCAGTGCCCACGAAGCCAGAAGGATCCCCTCAAATTGGGGTTACAGGGGGTTGTAAGCAGCTCAGGGGGTGTTGGAAATTGAACCCAGGTCCACTAAAAAGCAACAAGCACTCTTAGCTCCTGCACCATCTCTCCAGTCCTGAAGAAAATAAACATTTTATACTAAAACCTGAAAGAGGGATTGGAGTAAGTATCTGAAGGCCAAAAAGGCCATGAGAACCAAAGTATAAAATAAATCCAAGAAATAAAGAAATCGTGGAAAAAGACACTAGAAAATATATGCAATAAATTAACAAAAATAAAGAAGGCATTTTCCTCAAAAAAGATATAACTTCCACTAAAGAGTCCATCTGAAGCTCAATAAATGTTTGAATGAAAAGCCTATTACCCAGACTTTAAGACATACATATTATATATGCCAAAATTCCAGCCCATGAACTAAACCAGGAAGATCTCAAATTAGACGTGATCTTCTGTGAAAGTCCTATAATCAATCTTTTCTTTGGGAGAGACTTCCAGAAGTTTCTGCAAGAATCAATTCAAATGCATCAATGAAAGGGGTGCTCAACTCTGAATCCATGGGAAAAATGGAATCTTCAAAGTGCAAGAAATGGATTTTTTATGATAGAAATTTATTTCTCACATTTCTGGAAAGTATTAATCTGAAATTTGGAGGATAGAATTGATAATCAGACCATAGCAAGCCATGACTTTAAGTTTAATTACCTCTTTCAAAGGCCCATTCTCCATAGGCAGTCCCAATGGGGAGAGTCAAGGCTTTAGCATATAAATTTGAGAATGGGGAAGAAACTATATGATTTGTAATACAAGTCTGTCATAGAAGAAAGAATTCGACGTGGGGGAAAAAAACCAGCAAAAATAACAAAATGGAAAAGGAAGAAGCATGTCCTTGAGGTTCTGTAACCATGGATGGATAGCCCAAGCACTACTGGCATAGGGTCACATTTATGAAGTGATCGTTTACATTGTATGCAAAACTCCTAAAAATGAACATGTAGCACGGAACCATAATTTTAGAAGGTCAAAGATACAGATATTTTTGGTCCTATAGCCAGAAATTTGCTAACTGACCGGATATCTTTAATGTGCTGTGCTATGAACAAGAATCAAGCCTGAGTCATGCCATGGTCAGGGTTTACAATGACTTCTGTCTAGAATTGCTCTGATCTAACTCCAGAGTGATGGACATTGCATTACCCAGACAAAAATTCTAGGAAGAGGATGACCAACAGAAGAAAGTGAAATAAGTTATCAGGCTCATGGAATGGAGTAAGGTAGATCTCATCTGTGAGTTTGCAGTCCACAGATTCAACCAACTTAACCACACATCAAAATAAATAAAATGAAACTGGTGTTTGTCAATCTTGCTTTAAAAAAAAAAACCCAACTCATCCTTTCACTGAAGGATTTTAAGAAAATCTTTGGAGTTTTCATTGTGGAGATCCTTTACTTCCTTAGTTAGGTTTCTTCCCCGGTGTGTTATTTCCTTTGAGGCTATTGGGAATGAGAATGTGTCCATGACCTCTATCTGTACCTTAATGGTGTATAGGAAAGCTTGTGGTTTGTGAAAGTTGATTGCGTATCCTACCACATCAATGAATTTATTTATTGTGTCTAGACTCATTCTGGTAGAATCTTTTGGGATCTCTTCCATAGAACACCATGTCTTCTGCAAAGAGAAAGTTTGACTTGCTCTTTCCCTATTCGTCCCTTTACTATTGTTCCCTTGTGTTATTTCTCTAGCTAGTACTTCAAGCGCAAAACTGAACAGGAGTGGAGATAGAGAATAACCTTGTTTCAGTCTTGACTTCAGTCAAATTGCTTCAAGCTTATCTCCACTTAGGATGGCGTTGGCTCTGACCTTCTTATAGATAGCTTTTTATTACATTGAAGTATGTTCCTCTAGTCCTATATTCTCTAGAACTTTTATCATGAAGGCATGCATGTAGAATTTTTTTTTCAAAAAGTCTTTTCTGCATCTATTGAGATGATTGTATGCTCTCTTTCTTTTTCTATTTTTTTGTTTTTGTTTTTTTGGTCCATTTACTTATTTATGATTTTGGGGAGATTAGTTTTGCCAAAGGTTTGTCAATCTTACTCATCTTTTCAAAGAACCAGCTCTTAAATTACTTGACCCTTTATGCTATTTTATTTGTTTCCATTCCAATGATTTCTGTTCTGATTATTATTATTCCTTGCCATTGACTGAGAGTAGATTTGGTTTGCTTTTGTTTTCAGATTTTTGAGTTGCATCAGTAAGTAATTTATTTGTGCTCTTTCTGAGTTTTGATGTAGGCACTTAGGTCTATACATTTCCCTCACATGGTGGCTTTCAACGTGTCCTTGAGACTTTGCTGTGCTGTTTTCATTTTCCTTTAATTCCAGGAAATTACTTAATTCTTTCTTAGCTGCTTCTTTGACCCATTCTTCATTAAGCGAGTTGTTTATTCTCCATGAGTTTGTGCATTACTAGAGATTTGTTAGAGGTCAGTTTATGTTTTATGGAGTTTTAGTCAGAGAAGACACACAGAGCTACTTCAATTTAGAAAGCTTTGTTTTGTGTCATAGGATGTGTTCTGTTTTAGAAAAGCTCCCCGGTGCATCTAAACAGGATGTGTATTCTTTATTGTTTGGGTGGAATATTCTACAGATATCTCTTAAGCCCATTTTCTTTCCTGGACTTGTCTATTTGGTGTTCTACGTGTTTCTTAGAAGAATCTGCATAGTTTCTACCCAAAGTTTGGGGAAATTGAAGATCTTGTTGAATATCAGGTCCATGTCACTGACAGGATCCTTTCCCTCATCTATGTTTGTAAATTGGAGGTTTGGCTTTTTCCATGGTTGTCTTACACTTCCTGTATGTTCCTTTCCTGTGTTTTTTTTAAATTCATATTTCTTGCTTATTTTGTCTAGATTACCTACTTTGAGTCCTGATATGCTGTCTTCTGCTTGATTATTCTACTTGTAAAGATATCCTTTGGGTTTCTAGAATTATTGGATTTTTTCAATCCCATCTTTATTTCAGTAGGTGTCCACGTCAATGTTTCAATCTCCTCACTGAGTTCCAGTCTTAAGTCTTGGATGTCATTTCCTTTAACCTTGTGTTTGTACTTCCTCTTCCTTCAGCATTTATTCTTAAGATTTTTTCTTCTTAATTTTATTGGTGTGTGTGTGTGTGTGTGTGTGTTAAACTTTCTGAATTTTTAATGAAATTTATGATTGTTCTTTTAAATTCTGTATCGTGGGGTTTATTTTTAGAAATTCTCATTGGTAAACATTTCTATAGAACTGGTAGGTTTCACAGAAAATACTGCCTTGACCATTCATGTCATTGATGTTTTTGCAATGAGATCTGGGCACCTGGATTTTGTGTTGTTGTTGTTGTTGTTGTTGTTGTTGTTGTTGTTGTTGCTGTTGTTGTTAGTTCTGTGTCTGATATGGACAAAGCAGATTGGGGCAGAAGAAAGGATACATTGGGCCTAAAGGTTGAAATGGCCTGGGTGGAATGAACTCAAGTAAACAGGAAGGACTGAGTTGGTTAGCAGAATGTATGTCTTGGTTTAAGCCTGGAGTGTGTGTGGTGAGGGGTGGGAGGGAGGCGGGGCATAGCTCTGTCTGGATATATAAGTTAGATGTGTTGTGGGAGAGGTCTGTGGGTGCTGACTGAGTATCAAGTCTGAAGCAAAAGCAACAAGTAGTCTTGATCACAGAGCCATCTACACCCAACTAGATCATAGGTTGGTGGTTCTAAGTCTACTTTAGAATTGAGGGAAACTTGGGTTTAAAGCCCCACCTAGTGATAAAACAGCAGAAGTAATTCAAGGCTTACTTTCTGCACAAGTTATATGTTTATCTGTACTCTACCAACATGCCAGCCACACGAGGAAAAAGCAGAATAGTTTTCAACATAGGACTAGAATTCTTTACTCATGTATATCAGTGGCAATGAAGAGACAAAACTTTCCAGCCCCATTAATGATTCTGTGAGCTTATAGATTGCTCTTTACTAAGATCTACAGTGTTCAACACTCTTAGATGAAATGGCTACTATTAATTGTCAATGTCATAAGATCTAGAATCATGTAGAAAGGTGCGTGGCTCAGTTCCAGGGTGCTTACCTAGCATGCACAAGGTCTTCTCTTCAATCTGCAGCATCCCAGATACAGAGACAGACAGACAGACAAATAGAACACACAGTAGATAACCCCCTGTCCTTCCCTCTGAGGAGATATTCAGTTTAGGCAAGCCTTCTGACTTATCTGTGAAGGACATCTAGATGACCTTACTTGAGGTTCAGAAAGATCAGTCCTAGTGACCAGACTACAAAGAAGAACAACAGCTGAGTCCTAGAATCACCTCTCACTGCTTCCAGAGTGCAGATGCCTTGTGAGCAGCTGCCTAAAGTGCCTGCCTCTGTAGACTCCCCACCATGATAGACTTGCACAGTGGAACTCTCCAAAATTAACAATTCCTTAAGTTTCTCTGTCAAGGAATATTGTCATAGCCTCAGAAAAAGAAAAATAACTAAGGCATTGGTCATTATATACATGCAGATTAAATCTACAGTGATAGTCAAAATTGTGATACAGCCAAATCACTTCTTGGAGCATGCCCGAGGAATCTAAGTCAATGTACTACAGAATTATGTGTGCCTCAGTGTTTACTCTGGCGCTGATTCCAATAGGCAAGTCATAGAATCATCCAGGATATTTATCAACAGATAAATGGGTACAGAAGCATTGCATGCTTACAATGGCATTTACTAAGTTGTAAAGAGAATTACATTTAAGCCAGCTGTGGGTAATTATGTGGAACTTAGTACTTTCACTTGTAGTGCAATCAGCCTGATACAGAATGGTAAATATCACATTTTCTCTCACACTTAGAAACTAATTTTTATATGTGACATGAGGGTAGAAGAGGCATGTGGAGGTTGATTGTATACCTGGAAAATAGAAACCTCTGCTTAAGAAATGCCTCTGTCCAAAATGTGGTACATCTACACAATGGAATATTACTCAGCTATCAAAAACAACAACTTTATGAAATTCGTAGGCAAATGGTTGGAACTGGAAAATATCATCCTGAGTGAGGTAACCCAATCACAGAAAGACATACATGGTATGCACTCATTGATAAGTGGCTATTAGCCCAAATGCTTGAATTACCCTAGATGCCTAGAACAAATGAAACTCAAGATGGATGATCAAAATGTGAATGCTTCACTCCTTCTTTAAAAGGGGAACAAGAATACCCTTGGCAGGGAAGAGGGAGGCAAAGTTTAGAACAGAGGCAGAAGGAACACCCATTTGGAGCCTGCCCCACATGTGACCCATACATATTCAGCCACCCAATTACATAAGATGGATGAAGCAGGAAGTGCAGGCCGACAGGAGCCGGATGTAGATCGCCTCCTGAGAGACACAGCCAGAATACAGCAAATACAGAGGCGAATGCCAGCAGCAAACCACTGAACTGAGAACAGGACCCCCGTTGAAGGAATCAGAGAAAGAACTGGAAGAGCTTGAAGGGGCTGAGACCCCATATGTACAACAATGCCAAGCAACCAGAGCTTCCAGGGACTAAGCCACTACCTAAAGACTATACATGGACTGACCCTGGACTCTGACCTCATAGGTAGCACTGAATATCCTAGTAAGAGCACCAGTGGAAGGGGAAGCCCTGGGTCCTGCTAAGACTGAACCCCCAGTGAACTAGACTGTTGGGGGGAGGGCGGCAATGGGGGGAGGGTGGGGAGGGGAACACCCATGTAGAAGGGGAGGGGGAGAGATTGGGGGATGTTTGCCCGGAAACCGGGAAAGGGAATAACACTCGAAATGTATATAAGAAATACTCAATTAATAAAGATGGGAAAAAAAAAGAAAAAAATGCCTCTGTCCAATTGTTTTATGGACATGTCTGTGGGAGAATTTTCTTGATTGCTAGTTGATGTGGGAGGGCCTTGCTCACTATGGGCAGTATCATCCCCAGGCAGGGGATGGACTGTATACAAAATACAGCTAAATGTAAACCTGGAATCAAACAACGCTCCTCTGTAAATTTTGCTTCCAGCTCCTCCTCAAGTTACTGCATTGCTTCCCTGGATGATGAAACATAACCTTCGAGACAAAATGACACCATTGCTCTCCAAGTTGCTCTTGGTCACTGTGTTTACTATGGCAACAGATACCAAACTGGAATGGCTCTAGTTGGGAGAAGAAAGAGATTGAGTGCAAGGGAGAAAACAGGTGAAAGAGTTGAGGGGGGAACCATTACATTTCCTGCATGCAGTACAATTAATTACATTAATTAAATTAATTGATCGATTAACTAATTAAATACAATTAAATGCCAGCATCCCTAAACAACATTAATAAAAGATCAAAATTCCCACCAAAAAATATTTTTATATACTGAATGAAGCAGGTATTTCAATGTGGAAAAAAATCAGTCTACTTGCTAAGGCATCAAGAAAGCTGATCACAGAGTGGCACTAAAGATCAATTATAAATATGTTATTAAAGTATTAGAATCAGTGTGTACATGGTGGATGCAAGGCACTAGAAAATTAAAACTGGACAGAATGTCAAAACCTTCTGAGACTTTATCCAGTGGCCCCTGTATGAGCCCATGGGAGCTCACTTCTGAGTATACTCAATAGAAAAAAAATCCCAAGAACCCACATCCTGTAGGAAGAATACACCTGGCCTTCATGCTTCAAGGAGAAAGATGGAGTCTAGAAGACAGACGGAGTACAACATTGTCTACCAGAGGAACAAATTCCGTCCCTGAGTCCCACACATATTTTATGAACCCGAGATGGTAAAGTTCTAAGGCCTGCAGCAAAGACACAGCTAGATGAGAGGAGCAAACACCTGCCCTGACCAGACAGCTCACGGCTTGGAGTGCTGTGCCTCCCTCCACAGGCTTTCTGAGTCCTCACAGACAGATCCTATCTGGGGCTACCTTGCTAGGAAACCCTCAGAACTCCCCATTCTAGAAAACACAACAGGAATCAAGATTTTGGAGTTTCCAGGAGCACAAACTCGAGCTGCAGGTAAATAGACACGTGTCCCCAGGATTGGAAATCTCTCAAGACAAATGGTCAGTGGGCCAGCTGGAGCATTAATCTAGATTAACTCCTCCCTCTGCCTCATTTATAAATTTATGCAGCCATACCTCTCTATAAATCTAGCTGTTCTCTGTCTTTGGGATTCTTCTCTCTCCTCAGTCTCCTACGAGTTTCTCATTCTCTCTGTTCTCTGTTCGCAGCTTACAAACACCATGAAGACTCTCCACCTTCTGTTGCTGATATCTGGCCTCCTCTCCGTGTTGGTCAAAGGTAAACACCATCACCTGCTAGAGAACTAACCAGGGCGAGGGAAACAGAGACTGAGGAGGGCTGAAGGATGCTGCTTTGAAGGCAGCATTCTCGAGGGAGAATTCGGAGGGCTTCCCTGGGTACGGCGGCCCATAATGTCTATTAACTCTACCATGGGCACCATGGGTCTGATCATGGCACGGATGCAGGGCTCGTCCCTGGCAGCTCCCAGCACCTCATCATTTGTTTATGTCATGAGTGTGAAGGAACTGTCTTTGCAGAGAGGCAGCCATCATGTTTGCTCCAAGTGAAATGCATCGCTTCTCCCAAAGGCTTGTCAGGCAGTCTTATGACTAACCAGAAGATCTGACAGTCAGGAAAGACTTTATTGTGACAACCAAACACATTTTCCAATGAGGAGATCTCTTCTTGTACAGGGAGTCTGGCTTTGTCTCACAACAGAGATGTCACCTCTCTGAGCCAAAGTTGTCCCTGATAAGAAATCTTACAACAGGGATCAAGAACGCATTTGAACCAGGCAGTTGTGGCCCACTAATCCCAGCACTTAGGCAGGGGCAAGGGCAGGGGCAGGGCAGGGGCAGGGGCAGGGGGGCAGGGGCAGGGGCAGGGGCAGGGGCAGGGCAGGGGCAGGGGCAGGGGCAGGGGGGGGGGCAGGGGGCAGGGGGCACATGCAGGCAGCTCTCTGAATTCAAGGCCAACCTGGTCTATATAGTGAGTTGCAGGACAGCCAGGGCTACAGGAAGAAACCCTGTTTCAAAACAACGAACAAACACAAACAGAACACGTTTCAACTTCTGCACTCTCACACACTGAATCTTGGATAAATCATGTTTCCTGCCTTTGTTATTTCATCCCTGAAACAGGGCTCCTCTAGGAGGAAGAGGGCTGGCAAAATTTATGGGAAAAAACGTTATTATTCCTGTCTGCAGGCTATCACTTTATCTTAGAGATTTGCCTTATTATTTATGGCAAATATATTTGCCCGAGTTTTCCTTTCTGAAGCCTCTTGACCAAGGTTTTTCCAGGCATCTGGTTGTGGCTCATTGCAGAGGCAATCAGCTTCCTGAATTGAAATGTTTAGGAACTAGTAAATGTCAGAATTTGCTGAATATTAAAGAACACGATGTTTAATTTGTCTGGATTTACAGTGCGTGCGTGTATGCATGCCTATGTTCGTGCGTGTGCGTGCACGCGCGCGCTGGTTTCACTGAGAAAATAAACTTGTCGTTTCTTTCATATGTTACAAAGTCAAGATAGTTTTAAAACATCTTTTTCTCATATTTACATCTGCTAACTGTCAGCTTGTTTCTGAGTACCTTACTCAAAGACGAAAGAACATTCTGGGTATGAATGGCCACGTGTTCTTATCTACCCTAAGAAAGGAGCAGGCATCCAGGGACACAGGCATTAAGATTGCTGCATTTGTCAGATGAATTGGACTCTAGTTTTCTCTTGTTTTGTTCTTACTAGATTCTGGAATCAAAATAAGGATGATTTCAAATGAGGAGTTTGCTAGTGTTCTTTGCCCTTATGTATCGTGGAAAATTTTGAGGAACACCATTTATTTATTATTCTGATTCTTTAAGGATCTGGTTCAGGTCAGCTGCGAATCCACACTGCCCCAGTGGTGTTTTCCTGATGGGAAAGTCGGTTTTTTTTTTAACTTTTGTCCCCAGTACTGGGAGCTTTCTCTCTCTCTCTCTCTCTCTCTCTCTCTCTCTCTCTCTCTCTCTCTCTCTCTCTCTCTCTCTCTCTCTCTCTTTAATTAACTTGAGTATTTCTTATATACATTTCGAGTGTTATTCCCTTTCCCGGTTTCCGGGCAAACATCCCCCTAATCCCTCCCCCTCCCATTTGTTATGGGTATTCCCCTCCCCATCCTCCCTCCATTGCCGCCCTCCCCCTAACAATCTAGTTCACTGGGGGTTCAGTCTTAGCAGGACCCAGGGCTTCCCCTTCCACTGGTGCTCTTACTAGGATATTCATTGCTACCTATGAGGTCAAAGTCCAGGGTCAGTCCATGTATAGTCTTTAGGTAGTGGCTTAGTCCCTGGAAGCTCTGGTTGCTTGGCATTGTTGTACATATGGGGTCTCAAGCCCCTTCAAGCTCTTCCAGTTCTTTCTCTGATTCCTTCAACGGGGGTCCTGTTCTCAGTTCAGTGGTTTGCTGCTGGCATTCGCCTCTGTATTTGCTGTATTCTGGCTGTGTCTCTCGGGAGAGATCTACATCCGGCTCCTGTCGGCCTCCACTTTTTTGCTTCATCCATCTTGTCTAATTGGGTGGCTGTATATGTATGGGCCACATGTGGGGCAGGCTCTGAATGGGTGTTCCTTCAGTCTCTGTTTTAATCTTTGCCTCTCTATTCCCTGCCAAGGGTATTCTTGTTCCCCTTTTAAAGAAGGAGTGAAGCATTCACATTTTGATCATCCATCTTGAGTTTCATTTGTTCTAGGCATCTAGGGTAATTCAAGCATTTGGGCTAATAGCCACTTATCAATGAGTGCATACCATGTGTGTTTTTCTGTGATTGGGTTACCTCACTCAGGATGATATTTTCCAGTTCCCTCCATGTGCCTATGAATTTCATAAAGTCATTGTTTTTGATAGCTGAGTAATATTCCGTTGTGTAGATGTACCACATTTTCTGTATCCATTCCTCTGTTGAAGGGCATCTGGGTTCTTTCCAGCTTCTGGCTATTATAAATAAGGCTGCTATTAACATAGTGGAGCACGTGTCTTTTTTATGTGTTGGGGCATCTTTTGGTTATATGCCCAAGAGAGGTATAGCTGGATCCTCAGGCAGTTCAATGTCCAATTTTCTGAGGAACCTCCAGACTGATTTCCAGAATGGTTGTACCAGTCTGCAATCCCACCAACAATGGAGGAGTGTTCTCTTTCTCCGTGATACTGGCCAGCATCTGCTGTCACCTGAGTTTTTGATCTTAGCCATTCTCACTGGTGTGAGGTGAAATCTCAGGGTTGTTTTGATTTGCATTTCCCTTATGACTAAAGATGTTGGACATTTCTTTAGGTGTTTCTCAGCCATTCAGCATTCCTCAGCTGTGAATGCTTCGTTTAACTCTGAACCCCATTTTTTTAATAGGGTTATTTGTCTCCCTGCAAGGTCTAACTTCTTGAGTTCTTTGTATATTTTGGATATAAGGCCTCTATCTGTTGTAGGATTGGTAAAGATCTTTCCCAATCTGTTGGTTGCCGTTTGTCCTAACCACAGCGTCCTTTGCCTTACAGAAGCTTTTGCAGTTTTATGAGATCCCATTTGTCGATTCTTGATCTTAGAGCATAAGCCATTGGTGTTTTGTTCAGGAAATTTTTCCAGTGCCCATGTGTTCCAGATGCTTCCCTAGTTTTCTTCTATTAGTTTGAGTGTATCTGGTTTGATGTGGAGGTCCTTGATCCACTTGGACTTAAGCTTTGTACAGGGTGATAAGCATGGATCGATCTGCATTCTTTTACATGTTGACCTCCAGTTGAACCAGCACCATTTGCTGAAAATGCTATCTTTTTTCCATTTGATGGTTTTGGCTCCTTTGTCAAAATCAAGTGCCCATAGTGTGTGGGTTCATTTCTGGGTCTTCAATTCTGTTCCATTGGTCTATCTGTCTGTCTCTATACCAATACCATGCAGTTTTTATCACTATTGCTCTGTAATACTGCTTGAGTTCAGGGATAGTGATTCCCCCTGAAGTCCTTTTATTGTTGAGGATAGTTTTAGCTATCCTGGGTTTTTTGTTATTCCAGATGAATTTGCAAATTGTTCTGTCTAACTCTTTGAAGAATTGGATTGGTATTTTGATGGGGATTGCATTGAATCTGTAGATCGCTTTTGGTAAAATGGCCATTCTTACTATGTTAATCCTGCCAATCCATGAGCATGGGAGATCTTTCCATCTTCTGAGGTCTTCTTCAATTTCTTTCTTCAGAGTCTTGAAGTTCTTATTGTACAAATCTTTTACTTGCTTGGTTAAAGTCACTCCGAGGTACTTTATATTATTTGGGTCTATTATGAAGGGTGTCGTTTCCCTAATTTCTTTCTCAGCTTGTTTTTCTTTTGTGTAGAGGAAGGCTACTGATTTATTTGAGTTAATTTTATACCCAGCCACTTTGCTGAAGTTGTTTATCAGCTTTAGTAGTTCTCTGGTGGAACTTTTGGGATCACTTAAATATACTATCATATCATCTGCAAATAGTGATATTTTGACTTCTTCTTTTCTGATCTGTATCCCCTTGACCTCCTTTTGTTGTCTGATTGCTCTGGCTAGAACTTCAAGAACTATATTGAATAAGTAGGGAGAGAGTGGGCAGCCTTGTCTAGTCCCTGATTTTAGTGGGATTGCTTCAAGTTTCTCTCCATTTAGTTTAATGTTAGCAACTGGTTTGCTGTATATGGCTTTTACTATGTTTAGGTATGGGCCTTGAATTCCTATTCTTTCCAGGACTTTTATCATGAAGGGGTGTTGAATTTTGTCAAATGCTTTCTCAGCATCTAATGAAATGATCATGTGGTTTTGTTCTTTCAGTTTGTTTATGTAATGGATCACATTGATGGTTTTCTGTATATTAAACCATCCCTGCATGCCTGGGATGAAGCCTACTTGATCATGGTGGATGATTGTTTTGATGAGATCTTGGATTCGGTTTGCCGGAATTTTATTGAGTATTTTTGCATATTCATAAGGGAAATTGGTCTGAAGTTCTCTTTCTTTGTTGGGTCTTTGTGTGTTTAGGTATAAGAGTAATTGTGGCTTCATAGAAGGAATTCGGTAGTGCTCCATCTGTTTCAATTTTGTGGAATAGTTTGGATAATATTGGTATGAGGTCTTCTATGAAGGTCTGATAGAATTCTGCACTAAACCCGTCTGGACCTGGGCTCTTTTTGGTTGGGAGACCTTTAATGACTGCTTCTATTTCCTTAGGAGTTATGGGGTTGTTTAACTGGTTTATCTGTTCCTGATTTAACTTCGGTACCTGGTATCTGTCTAGGAAATTGTCCATTTCCTGCAGATTTTCAAGTTTTGTTGAATATAGGCTTCTATAGTAAGATCTGATGATTTTTTGAATTTCCTCTGAATCTGTAGTTATGTCTCCCTTTTCATTTCTGATTTTGTTAATTTGGACATACTCTCTGTGTCCTTTCGTTAGTCTGGCTAAGTGTTTTTCTATCTTGTTGATTTTCTCAAAGAACCAACTTTTGGTTCTGTTGATTCTTTCTATGGTCCTTTTTGTTTCTACTTGGTTGATTTCAGCTCTGAGTTTGATTATTTCCTGCCTTCTACTCCTCCTGGGTGTATTTGCTTCTTTTTGTTCTAGAGCTTTTAGGTGTGCTGTCAAGCTGGTGACATATGCTCTTTCCTGTTTCTTTCTGCAGCACTCAGCGCTATGAGTTTTCCTCTTAGCACAGCTTTCATCGTGTCCCATAAGTTTGGGTATGTTGTACCTTCATTTTCATTAAATTCTAAAAAGTTTTTAATTTCTTTCTTTATTTCTTCCTTGACCAGGTTATCATTGAGTAGAGCATTGTTCAATTTCCACGTATATGTGGGCATTCTTCCCTTATTGTTATTGAAGACCAGTTTTAGGCCGTGGTGGTCTGATAGCACGCATGGGATTATTTCTATCTTTCTGTACTTGTTGAGGCCTGTTTTTTGACCAATTATATGGTCAGTTTTGGAGAAAGTACCATGAGGAGCTGAGAAGAAGGTATATCCTTTGCTTTTAGGATAGAATGTTCTATAAATATCTGTTAAGTCCATTTGGCTCATGACTTCTCTTAGTCTGTCTCACGTCTCTGTTTAATTTCTGTTTCCATGATCTGTCCATTGATGAGAGTGGGGTGTTGAAATCTCCTACTATTATTGTGTGAGGTGCAATGTGTGTTTTGAGCTTTAGTAAGGTTTCTTTTTTACATATGTAGGTGCCCTTGTATTTGGGCATAGATATGTAGGATTGAGAGTTCATCTTGGTGAATTTTTCCTTTGATGAATATGAAGTGTCCTTCCTTATCTTTTTTGATGACTTTTAGTTGAAAATTGATTTTATTTGATATTAGAATGGCTACTCCAGCTTGCTTCTTCCAACCATTTGCTTGGAAAGTTGTTTTCCAGCCTTTCACTCTGAGGTAGTGTCTGTCTTTGTCTCTGAGGTGTGTTTCCTGTAGGCAGCAGAATGCAGGGTCCTTGTTGCATATCCAGTTTGTTAATCTATGTCTTTTTATTGGGAAGTTGAGGCCATTGATGTTGAGAGATATTAAGGAATAGTGATTATTGCTTCCTGTTATATTCATATTTGGATATGAGGTTATGTTTGTGTGCTTTTCTTCTCTTTGTTTTGTTGCCGAGACAATTAGTTTCTTGCTTCTAGTGTGTAGCTTGCCTCCTTATGTTGGGCTTTACCATTTATTATCCTTTGTAGTGCTGGATTTGTAGAAAGATATTGTGTAAATTTGGTTTTGTCATGGAATATCTTGGTTTCTCCATCTATGTTAATTGAGAGTTTTGCAGGATACAGTAACCTGGGCTGGCATTTGTGTTCTCTTAGGGTCTGTATGACATCTATCCAGGATCTTCTGGCTTTCATAGTTTCTGGCGAAAAGACTGGTGTGATTCTGATAGGTCTGCCTTTATATGTTACTTGACCTTTTTCCCTTACTGCTTTTAATATTCTTTCTTTATTTTGTGCGTTTGGTGTTTTGACTATTATGTGACGGGAGGAGTTTCTTTTCTGGTCCAATCTATTTGGAGTTCTGTAGGCTTCTTGTATGCTTATGGGTATCTCTTTCTTTAGGTTAGGGAAGTTTTCTCCTATGATTTTGTTGAAGATATTTACTGGTCCTTTGAGCTGGGAGTCTTCACTCTCTTCTATACCTATTATCCTTAGGTTTGATCTTCTCATTGAGTCCTGGATTTCCTGTATGTTTTAGACCAGTAGCTTTTTCCGCTTTACATTATCTTTGACAGTTGAGTCAATGATTTCTATGGAATCTTTTGCTCCTGAGATTCTGTCTTCCATCTCTTGTATTCTGTTGGTGAAGCTCGTATCTATAGCTCCTTGTCTCTTCCTTTGGTTTTCTATATCCAGGGTTGTTTCCATGTGTTCTTTCTTGATTGCTTCTATTTCCATTTTTAATTCCTTCAACTGTTTGATTGTGTTTTCCTGGAATTCTTTCAGGGATTTTTGTGACTCCTCTCTATGGGCTTCTACTTGTTTATTTATGTTTTCCTAGAATTCTTTCAGGGATTTTTGCAATTCCTCTCTGTAGGCTTCTACTTGTTTATTAATGTTTTCCTGTGTTTCTCTAAGGGAGTTCTTCACGTCTTTCTTGAAGTCCTCCAGCATCATGATCAAATATGATTTTGAAACTAGATCTTGCTTTTCTGGTGTGTTTGGATATTCCGTGTTTGCTTTGGTGGGAGAATTGGGCTCCGATGGTGCCATGTAGTCTTGGTTTCTGTTGCTTGGGTTCCTGCGCTTGCCTCTCGCCATCAGATTATTTCTAGTGTTACTTTGTTCTGCTATTGCTGACAGTGGCTAGACTGTCCTATAAGCCTGTGTGTCAGGCGTGTTGTACACCTGTTTTCCTGTTTTCTTTCAGCCAGTTATGGGGACAGAGTGTTCTGCTTTCGGGCGTTTAGTTTTTCCTATCTACAGGTCTTCAGCTGTTCCTGTGGGCCTGTGTCTTGAGTTCACCAGGCAGGTCACTTGCAGCAGAAAAGTTGGTCTTACCTGTGGTTCCGAGGCTCAAGTTTGCTCGTGGGGTGTTGCTTATGAGCTCTCCGTGGCGGCAGCAACCAGGAAGATCTGCGCCGCCCTTTCCGGGAGCTTCCGTGCACCAGGGTTCCAGATGGCGTTTGGTGTTTTCCTCTGGCGTCAGAGATGTGTGCAGAGTGCAGTCTCTTCTGGTTTCCCAGGCGTGTCTGCCTCTCTGAAGGTTTAGCTCTCCCTCCCACGGGATTTGGGTGCAGAGAACTGTTTATCTGGTCAGTCCCTTCAGGTTCCGGCGGTGTCTCAGACGCAGCAGACCTGCTGCTCCTGGGCCCTCCTCTACGGGAACCCAGAGGCTGTATACAATTTCCTCTTGGGCCAGGGATGTGAGCAGGGGTGGGCAGTGTTGGTGGTCTCTTCCGCTCTGCAGCCTCAGGAGTGCCCACCTGACCAGGCGGTGAGGTCTCTCCCCATGGGGTTTGGGAGCAGAGAGCTGCTGCCGGCAGGGATCTGCCGGTCTGGGACTCCCCCCCCCCGCTAAATACCAGAAGTGCCAGGTCCTAGAGGAATTTTGCCTCTGTGTGTCCTGAGTTCACCAGGCAGGTCATTTGCAGCAGAAAAGTTGGTCTTACCTGTGGTCCTGAGGCTCAAGTTTGCTCGTGGGGTGCTGCCTACAAGCTCTCCGTGGCAGCTGGGAAAGTCTTTAACATCATTTCAGTTTCTTGCTTGTTGTAGGTTGATCTGTTTGAGTTGTTGATAATCTCTGAATTTAGTTCGGGTAGAAAAAATAAGTCTATGAACCTATCATTTCTTGCAAGTTCCCGTTTACTTTTTTTCAACAAAACTTTACAGTGTATTAACTAATCTATTGTAACACTACCTTTTCCATTTCTTATTTTATTAGGTTAGGATGCGAAATCCACTCTTTCATTTCTGTTGTCTGAGAACTTTGATTACGTTTTATTGCCTTTTCTGTGTTTCTCTGTTACTCTTCTGTTCATTAAAACATAAATCTGCTTCAGAATTCATAGTCTTTTCAGTCTGCTGCTGTCATGTTTGACTTGTTATTCTAAGATGTTGAGGCACATCATTCAATTGTTTATTTTAGATTTTTTCTTCCTTTTAAGAATGCAAGTACTCATATAAAAGTTACTTTAGAACTGTCTTAGCTCTATTCCAAAGACTGTGGTCTATTTTGTTTGTGGTATGTGTATGTCCATTTGATTACAGAATTTTAAACTATTCTACTCCATTTATTTACCTGTCATGGAGAACATTATTATTCTATTTCAGGGTATTCCTACAGACTTTGCAGGTTTTCTTGCTATAGATTTCTGAGTGTGTCTATGCTGTGGCTCAACATTGAATGTTTTTCCTCGACTTAACCCTAGTGGAAGAGGTGTATTGAAATCACCTACTACTATTTTGTCTAGGCCTACTTGTCCTTTTGTGTGCATTAATGTTTGCTTTATGAAATCAAGATCCCTGCTATTTAATAAGTATATACTTAGAACTATTATTTCTTCTTGATATTAATCCCCTTATTAATATGTAGTGGCTTCCTTGTTCTCTTCGAGTAATTCTTAATCGAATCAACTTTGTTGACTTGAAGTCAAAATGGTTGATCCAACATTCATTTGCTCAATACTTTGACCTTCAATATTTCTTTATCATTAGTATGTATGTGTTCGCTAATAAGGTGTATTTCTTGGAGGAAACAGATAGTTGCTAATCTGCCCTGACCTAGCAAAGTGATTTCTAAGACTGCTCAATATAAAATTATCTGCTAAGTGAGTATCAGCTCAACCTGAGTTTTAGAGTTCTCAGTCCCACAAATGGAAAGAAGCTATACAAGTAAAGGTAACTGTGGAATTCTCGCTAACAATAACCCAATAGCTTTGAATTATCAATCTCTGCAGTTATACCCCATGTCTAAGAAGGTGAAGAAAGCAATCTCCTCACATTTCTGAGTAGTTGGAGCTTGAAGTCAAAGTGACAGCAGTTTTGGATTCTGCTGAGGGATGTCTCCTTAACTGGCAGCTGTGTCTTCTCTCTGCCTTACCACTCAACTAATTCCTATGTGACTATATCTACATTTCTTTTCAAAGAAACCTTATGAACCCTGATAGCTTCCTCCCATATCATTTAATAACATTACCTCTAAAGGGTCTATCTTCAAACAGTCAAATTCATGAGAACAGTGTTGCTGAGATGGGAAAAATGAAAATGTTAGGAGCAATTGAGAGAACGGATTAGTGTAACTACTACAGGAAACTGTTCATTACTAGGAATTTCCTCTAAAAATTATAATGCAACTCAAATGCATGGGTACCAATCCTAGTACTTTGTATACAAGAGAAGCGAAACTCATATGCCAAAGACACATTAGCATTCTAATATTCATAATAGTACTGAGAAACTTCTATGTTTAGAAGTAGAGCAAGAATAAAGCCTGGAAGGTGGATTTGACATAAGATTGAAGCTATTACCACTTAGGGTCATCATGGGCAGATTAACCAGGAATCAGATACAGACAATGACTATGAGTTGGAAACCAGACAGGTGGGGGTTATGTTGCAGCCAAGTGGCTCCATCTAAAGTCCTTCTTTTAGCAGAGTATCAGATAGGGTTATCAAAATGTCTACTCATCCTCTTTTACCTCAATCTCAATGGCAACAGAGTCCAAGACAAGTTTCTCTATAATGGATTTATTCCCTGTGACACCTAGTAACCACAAGCCCCATTTGGACATTGAGAACTGACATTGCTGATGAAATGATGTTTTAGCTTTATCCAGATACTGGCTCCTATAGTGGAAATAACAGAACAGGAGTAAGGAGTAGAAGACCAGTGAGAAGCATCTTTTATTCTTGGATGATGGGACACAAATAAGGTTTTCTTAATTTGTTCCTGAGACTCAAATTTTGAATACGACATTAGAACCTGAACATGACTGATTAAACACAGGAAGGGGAGTACAAGAAAAAGGACATAACATAAAGGAATATTGGAATGAAATTATTAAAAATCATTTAACTTCCTATGACTAGACTCATTGTAAAAATTTTAAGAATAAGACCCTGTGTAGAAATTACTAGGTGAGCAATTTCAATCCAAATAAAAACATCTTCCAACACAGAGTCACACAGTGTTAAGGTGCCCTGTCTCTCAGGTTGGATATGGCCTGTTATTTTAGCCTGTTCAGGTTTCTATCACAAAATGTCACACATCAAGGGTCTTCAATAGTAGATAATCATTTTTTCATAGTACTAGAAAGTTGAAAGTTGGGGCTACAATGTTAGCAGCTCATGTGGTTCCTCCATTTGGTTTGTTGATGACATCTCTCTCTTGTATCTATACTCAGCTCTCTTTCTTTGTAACTATCTACATATTCTCATGAAGGGCACCAGCCATGCTCTATTTAGCTATGATGAACTGTTTCAAAAGTCTAGAGCAATTACTGCTGCCTTCTGAGGCACTGGGTTTCAACACAAGATTTTCCAGGTACATAAACACCAAGACTAATGTATTATTTACTTTCTTAAGAAGAAAGGCAATCATAGAAGAAAGGGTTTATTTATTTGTGTTTATGGTTCTATAAGGACATAAGAGTCTATCCTGGCCTGGAGGCCTCACAGCAAGCAGCAGGTATAGTAGCTACAACAGGGTCCTGAGAGGTTATACTGAATACTATAATTCTGAAGAACTAGGAGTATGGCAAGATCTTAAAATGTCAATACTAGCCACCGTGACATACTTCCTCCAATGGATAAGTAGAAAACACCCCAAAAGAAGCTATCATAGAAACCAAGTGTTCAAATACAGGAGATTGTGGGAGGACCTCTCTCATTCAAATAACTATGAGTTATGAAGCAAGGTGATAGCTCATTAAATACATAGAAAACTACTCGAGTACCTATCCATTAGAACTTCATGGCACTGAACAGAAGTCATAATAAATTCTAACTGTAGAAAATTGATATTATCATAGAATAAACATCATTTCATCCTGATAGGAAAGGATTCAAAGTTCCAGTAGAAATAGAGTTAGAGAGGTTGAAGAGCTGATATTAAAGAGGTAAGGGCCAGTCTAGCTAAAGATAGATGGTGAGTAGATGCATCACAAAGTTCTCACAGCCGCAGATTCTACTGAAGCATTGCAAACTGAAAAAAAAAATCATTCTCGCATTGTGGTAGAATGAGTTTTAAAATGATCAGGAGTCATCATTTGATCTCCCTGTAAACCTCAAGGCCTCTCAGTAAAAGAAAACCATGTTCAGAGTTTTGCTGCTCTACCTGACTAATGAGCTGTTCACAGGTCTGCTTTTCTTGGTTGTCTCCTAGATTGATTATCTTGGAAGGGAAAATTCTCTTGTGAGCTTTGCAGATCAGTGTCTCTCATCCTTAACAAAAGCACTAAAATCATTGCACAGACAGCTAAAATATACTAACACCTGTGTTCTCTTCTTTCAGGTGTTGGCAGTCACCCTGGTACAGTTCATGTCAGGTTCAAATGTATACCCAAAATAGCAGCTGTTTTCGGCGACAATTGCCCTTTCTATGGCAATGTGGATGGTCTCTGTAATGATAAGAAATCTGTATGCTGCATGGTACCTGTGAGGCTGGATAATATATAGAGCACTGAAGCCATATGAAGAATATTTTACCATTGTTTCAATAAAGTGAATAAAATCTGCCCACTCTTTGAACCAGATTTCTGCAAAACAACAAAGATGGACTGTTTTCTATTGATGCTATATATACACAAATAGATGGCATCTTAATTCTTAATGATGGGTCTATAAGAATTCCTAAATTATGCTAGTAATTATTAAGACTATTATAATAAATACTGCTATTAAGTCCTTTCTGATGTCAAAACTGAAATGAGAAGTCTGCAAGTTTTTTTTCTTTAATAACTTGAGTATTTCTTATTTACATTTCGAATGTTATTCCCTTTCCCAGTTTCCAGGCCAACATCCCCCTAACCCCTCCCCCTCCCCTTCGATATGGGTGTTCCCCCCTCCTCCCCCATTACCGCCCTCCCCCAACAATCACTGGGGGTTCAGTCTTAGCAGGGCTTCCCCTTCCACTGGTGCTCTTACTAGGCTATTCATTGCTACCTATGAGGTTGGAGCCCAGGGTCAGTCCATGTACAGTCTTTGGGTAGTGCCTTAGTCCCTGGAAGCTCTGGTTGCTTGGCACTGTTGTTCATATGGGGTCTCGAGCCCCTTCAAGCTCTTCCAGTCCTTTCTCTGATTCCTCCAACGGGGGTCCCATTCTCAGTTCAGGGGTTTGCTGCTGGCATTCACCTATGTATTAGTCTGCAAGTTTTTAAGTGTCATGAGTTAATTGCTTCTGAGGTAGAAAGCAGGCACTTAACAACTTAGAGAATATTCTAAGAATTTGTAAAACAATTAACCAAAGGATATAAAAAGGGAACTAATGATATATTGCAGATGCAAGAACAGAAAATAAAATATTGACTGGGTTTATCTAGACAAAACTTCAATGATAACTTACTTAAGGTCTTTAACTCTCCATGAACCTGTAGAGCTAGTGAGAGATAATGACTGTCTAGTGTTAATAGAGACATTGTAAACATTCTCTGCTGTAAACTTCTTATTCAATTTATGATTTGAATTTATGTTTGAATTTCTAGTGAACTTTTGTAAAAGAAAAAAAATATGCTTGAAAAAACTTTGTGATCTATTCCCCTAGAAAACGTATGTGGCATGTTGATCAAAGGCATTATTAGAGCACAAAGAAAGAGCAAGATAAGGAGGAGAAGGACATTACTGTAGGATACTTTAGAAATTAAAGGGAAACTTAGAAATTAAGAGAGCAATACACAGAATGCAGAGGGAAAGAGTTAAAAAGAAGCTTAAGAGAGGGCAGGAGTAGGAAGGCTCCTCCTTGCCTAGGAACAGAACAGATATTTTCTTAATGAAAGGCAGGCTTAGTTTTACTAAAGAGGACAAAGCTTTTTCCTTATGGACTTCGGTTTAATTCATTTAGCAATAAAAGGGTAGAAGCCTTTTCTTTCTCTATGCAATAAAGATTGTAGCTCATTTTTCACCCAGAATTGGTGAGTTCTTTCTGCAATGGTGCTTGGTCTTTTGCTCCATATGCACATAAGTATGGATATGTATGTGTCAGTATGTAATATGAAATATGTAGCTCAGACCAACTGTTTTGCATGGAGGTATATGAGTATATATGCATGAACTTGTATATGAATTTGAGTGAGTTTACTCATATTTGCTTGTATAAAAGTTTTTTCTTCTGCCAGCGTGACACTCTTCTCCTAGTTCAATAAAAATTTATTGCTCCAAGCCTCCCTCTGAGAGGCAAGGCTGCTGGGCAAAAGAAAAAAGCCATAGCAATTAACCCTTTACTTAATCATCCCCACTGTTAGGCTACAGGTGTTCATTTCCAAAGCCAGAGGATTTTAACCCTAAGAATGAGCAAGGAAGTTTTGGGGATGTTTTAGAAGTTATCAGCAAACAGTCAGTATAGTTAGAGAGCTAGAAGGCCAGAGACCATTAGTATTTAAAGCTACCCCAATGTCCAACTCTATCCAATTTCAACATATTCCAGGCTGGTCACACACCTAGAATGGGGCAGAAGTGTAGTGCCTGATTGGATGGATACTCAAAAAATCTACTTTGAGTCTAAGGATAAACTATATCCAAAATCTATTCTCTTCAAAGAAGTTGGTTTTGTTCTATCAACTAAATGTTATTGACACATAATATAGAGAGCAGTCTGCTTTGTTAAGTGTCTACTGACATATAGATTGCATTACATATACTTTACTTGGTGTAGGTTATGATGCCTGACTACTCTATGAAGTAAAACAGGAAAGTATGTACATCGGGGATGAAAGTCTCATACCCCATCCACAGTCAGTCCAGAAAGGCAGTACAGAGTCCCCTAGAGGATGCCTGTGATGTTCACACTATAAAGCTCAAAGCTTCCTCCTCCCTCAAGCATGTACACATCAGGAGGCAATACTCTTCTTCCTTGATCAACACAAGGACAGCTGTAAAGAGATTAGGAGCTTATTAGAGAGCAAAACAAAGCAAACAAACCAAAACTCAAACCCACCAAATTTATCCAAACCAACCCATCTAAGCTAAGGACCATGCTGCATGGTCCTTTCCAAAGGAGCCTCAAAATAACCCTGCTTCTTCCCTTGCAGGCTTATTCCTGTTATATCCATACAGCAGGTTTGTCTTATTTATTTATTATTTTAACATCCCAACAACAGTTTCTCTTCCTGCTTTCCTCCACACACCATTTCCCCTCCCCCCAATCCCCATCTCCTCCTCCTCTGTTTCTCTTCAGAAAAAGGTAGGCCTCCCATTGATATCAACTAGCCATAGCATAACAAGTTTAAAATGCAACCTACTAACACAAAAACAATTAATCTTGCCTCCTATGCATTCTATGAGTTTCCTATTACCACATCTGACTGATCGTTACACAAACAAACGAGGCAGTTGTCTAAAACATCCTCTCTAACAAACATCAAAAAGTGTCTTTGAGCCAAGACTTGACATTCATTTATCTAAGTTAATAAATAATCTTAAATCTTAAACCACCTTCAGTGCCACCATAACAGTTACACACTCTCCTGTGCATAGCGTACACCCAGCACACTAAAAAGGCAATTTATTATCTATAACCATCAAGTAGTAGGAAGCCCAGGTGGTTTTGGCTATTAAAGAAAACCTTATCGGCGAAACATCTTGCAATGGAAACACTTGAAAGGACACTCTGTTCCCACTGCTTCCATAAAACAAAGCTTGAAGCTTCATCTTTGATCATCATTGCACAAGAAAACTCTCCCTAACTGCAACTACCTAAGTGTCAGGTGCTGTGAACCTGAAGCAGAGGAAGCTGATAAACACTGCCATGTCTCATTGTAAGAGAGTAGCAAAATGTTCTGGGTGAGGATCAGAGAATAGAAAGAAGATACTTGGCATTTCAGAATTACTGTCAAATGAGGAACAAATAAGTAAAACAGGAAAGAAAAATGTGAGTAAATGGGTAAAGTTTAAAATGTAAGAGGAAAGGGGGAAAACATAAGAATACATTCTGCACACACAAGAAATTCTCTAGTAAAACAAAGTAGGAAAAGGATGGGGGAGAGTAGTATAAAATCTCAGAATTCTTGTTTTTTTTTTTAAAGATTTATTTACTTAGTATATATAAGTACACTGTCGCTGTTTCAAACACCAGAAGAGAGCATGAGATCCTATTACAGATGGTTGTGAGCCACCATGTAGTTGCTGGGGTTTGAACTCAGTACCTCTAGAGGAGCAGTCAGTGCTTTTAACCACTGAGACATCTCTCCAGCCCAAATTTAAGAATTCTTGTTGAGAATATATATTGTGAACTGAGAGAGAAAAGGAAATACCACGGACAAGAAGTAGCAGATAGTCACAACTTTACAAAACGACAAACAAGAGATGAAAATGTAACTAAGATGGCTGAGTTCTTCTCTAACATCTATGAAGTCCTGGATTTAATCTGCAACTCTACAGTGACTTACCATCATGGTATATGTCATCAGTAGGGGGTTGAAGCAGAAGGATGACAAGTTTTAGGTCATCTGCAAGTACACAGGAAGTTTGGGAGCCTCCTAGATTATATCAACTCTTGTCAAATAAAACAAGCCAGTATAAACTAAAAAACACAGGCTAAAAGGAAAGAAACTATACTTTCTGAGGAAAAATTAAAAATAGAGTCTAATTGGATTTAAGGCTGATCAACAGGAGGAAATCATGCCTGGTTCTATAAGCCTAGCTTCTGCCCATGACTACAGAGACCATAGACGCTAGAGAAGAAGCTAGAGCCACCACTTTCTTAAACCAGTCTAACAGTTATGCCTGTTACATAGTAACGAACTCCCTGTGTTGATGAGAGCAGGGTACATGTCAGCTGGTGGAGGGTTGTTTCATGAGACCAGGAGGACAAGGACAGTCCCAAGGCAGATAGGCAAAGACTCACAGTTTTAGGTTTCCAATTTCTGAGAAAGCTTAATCTGTGTAGGACTCAGAATGAGATCTTCCCTGCAGGTGGAAGAATATGGTAAATCTGGGACTCCTTTTCTTCTGAGAATATCTAAAGTGTCCATAGTATGAAAAATTATAGTAATATTTAATTCATAGTAATATGAAGGCTTAGGAAGGATAACTGTTTTCCCCTGGGATTGGTCCTCAGGTGATTATAGGTGATGTACTGACCATATAATTGGTCACAAAACAGGCCTCCATAGATACAAGGAGATTGAAATAATCCCATACATCCTATCAGAGTAAGGCTGGTCTTCAATAACAACAAAAACAACAGAAAGCCACATACACATGGAAGCTGAACAACTCTCTACTCAATGACAACTTAGTCATGGAACAAAGAAAGAAAGTAAAGACTTTTAAGAATTTAAATAAAATGAAGGCATAACATACTGAAACTTATGAGACACAATGAAAGCATTGCTAAGAGGAAAACTCATAGCTCTGATTGACTCCAAAGAGAAATTGGAGAAAGCATATACTAACAGCTTGATAGCATACCTGAAAGCTCTAGAAGAGAAAGAAGCAAATTCACCCAAGAGGAATAGAAAGCAGGAAGTATTCAAACTCAGTTGAAATCAACCAAATAGAAACAAAAAGAACTATACAAAGAATCAACAAAATCAGGAGCTGGTTCTTTGAGAAAATTAGCAAGACAGATAAACTCATAGCCAGACTAATCAGAGGGCACAGAGAAATCTCTAAATTAACAAAATCACAAATGAAAATGGAGACATGACAACAAAAACTGAGGAAATTCAAACAATTAACAGATCCTACTACAAAAGCCTATACTCACCAAAACTGGAAAATCTGGAAGAAATGGAAAATCAAATGAATCAGATATCAAAGTTAAATAAGGACCAGATAAACCATCTAAACAGTCTCATAACCCCTAAAGAAATAGAAGCAGTCAAGTCTCCCCACCAAAAAAAGCCCAGGACCAGAGATGGGTTAAATGCAGAGTTCTATCAGGCTTCAAAGAAGAACTAATACCAATGATCTTTAAACTATTCCACAAAATAGAAACAGAAGGAACACTACCCAATTCATTATTTGAAGCCGCATTATGTTTATACCTAAACTACTCAAAGATGCTACAAAGAAACTCAGACCAATATTCCCTCGTGAATATTGATGCAAAAATACTCAATAAAATTCTAGCAAACCAAATCTAAGAACACATCAAAATGATCATTCACACTGTTCAAGTAGGCTTCATCCAGTGACACAAGGATGGTTCAATATACGGAAACCCATCAACTTAATCCACTATATAAACAAACTCAAAGAAAAAAAACCACATGATCATTTCATTAGGTGCTAAGATATCATTTGACAAAATTCAACACCCCTTTATGATAAAAGTCTGGAAAGGTTAGGAATCCAAGGCCCGTACCTAAACATAGTAAAAGCAATATACAGCAAATCAGTAGCCAACATCAAACTAAATGTAGAGAAACTTGAAGTAATCCCACTAAAATCTTGGACTAGAAAAGGCTCCCCATGCTCTCCCTACCTATTCAATATAATATTTGAAATCCTATCCAAAGCAATCAGACAACAAAAGGATGTCAAAGGGAAACAAATTGGAAAGCAAGAAGTCAAAATATCACTATTTGCAGATGGCATACTATACTTAAGTGACCCCAAAAATTCAATCAGAAAACTTCTACAGCTGATTTACAATGTGGCTAGATATAAAATTAACTCAAACAAATCAGTAGCCTTCTTCTACTCAAAGGATAAACAGGCTGAGAAATTAGGAAAACTATACACTTCACGATAGCCACAAATAACATAAAATACCTCAATGTGGCTCTAACCACGCAAGTAAAAGATCTGTATGACAAGAACTTCAAGTCTCTAAAGAAAGAAATTGAAGAAGATCTCAGAAGATGGAAAGACCTCCCATGCTCATGGATTGGCAGGATTAATATTGTAAAAATGGCCATTTGCCAAAAGCAATCTACAAATTCAATGCAATCCTCATCAAAATTCCAACTCAATTCTTCATAGGGTTAGAAATAGCAATTTGCAAATTCATTTGGAATAACAAAAATCCCAGGATAGTGAAAACTCTTCTCAACAGTAAAAGAACTTCTGGGGGAATCGCCATCTCTTACCTCAGGCAGTATTACAGAGCAATAGTCATTAAAAACTATATGGTACTGGTTCAGAGACAGGCAGGTAGATCAGTGGAATAGAATTGAAGACCCAGAAATGAACCCACACACCTATGGTCACTTGAACTTTGACAAAAGTACTGAAACTATCCAATGGGAAAAAAAGATAGCATTTTCAACAAGTGGTGCTGGTTCAACTGAAGGTTAGCCTATAGAAGAATGCAAATCAACCAATTCTTATCTCCTTGTACAAAGATCAAGTCCAAGTGGATCAAAGGCCTCCACATAAAACCAGATACACTGTGGTTATAGTCCTCTCTCTAAAACTCTGTGCCCACCTTACTTTTTCACTACCCAGTCACAGACCTTGCCTTATCTTCTGCCTGCCCTCACCTGCATATAGAGAGGAGGGAGAGAGGAGAAAGGAGAAGGAAGAACCAAGATGGAGAAGAAGGGCAACCCAGATCTGTGTGGATTTAAAGGGACACAGGTAGTTATGAAGATTTCACATGGGATGGATTTTTATAGGACAATTTGTCTTATCTAGGTGGGCAGTTTACATTAATATTAGTTGGTTTAGACTTTATCGAGTGGATGTTTTGTGGGGTAAGGGTTTACTGATATAAATTTGATTGCTAAATTACAAGCTTATTGAGTTTTGATTTTGATGGGTTACTGGGAGTTGTGACTATAACCACAGCGGGTGGATGCTGGGACTGTGAGCAGTGTCCACAGCAAGAGAGTTACAAGAGGGTGGCAGCTCAGAGAGTAGCCACCAGTAGCATGCGATGGAGATTGGGAGCTTATCAGTTGAGACTTTGCTGATTAAGATGAAAATATCCTACACTGCCTGCAATAGCATGGGTTGGTAGATTCTACTTTTATAATATTTACCGGTACAGGGCTGTCTCTGACTCTGTTCCCTGCCTTTGGATCCCTTTCCCCTAGCATGCTGCCTCCTCAGTGAAAGAGGAGGTGCTTAATCCTGCTGGAACTTGATGTCCCTGGGCAGGGTGGTACCCAAGGCAATTTACCTTTCTCTGAGGAGAAGGAGAGGGGGATTGCGATTTGTAAGGGTGTAGCTGGGATAAGAGAGGGGCTGTGATCAAGATTTAAAGTGAATTAATTAATTGATTGATTGATTGATTGATTGATTGATTGATTTAAAAGAAGGGGCAACAGCTGCTACTGTGTAAGAATTCTCATTCCTCAATCAGCTTAGCTTCTTTACAGAGAGGGGTTACAGCTGAGCTACCCTACTAGACGGCCAGGCTTCTTCCTCTTATAGGCTTTCTGATTAATTTTGGCCAGAAAGATACGAGCATATGCTACATTGACAGAGAACATTCAGGCTCTAGTCTGAAAAGTCCAACAATCCAGGCATGAAGCAATAAAATAGAGCTCCCAGAATGAAAAGAAAATCCATGCCGAGCTTAGCATGAACACACATCATCAACACTGGAAATGCCTCAGGACACACAGCAGGAGGGCGAGTTCATGAGCTTCACCCCCAGCTGCAGTCAACCCTCAGCATTCTTGAGACTCTCAGTCCTGCAGGAGTTACTGACCCTCTCAGGAGTTCCAGTGCTCATTCTGCCTGCCATGAGGACTCTCTGCTCTCTGCTGCTGATAGGCTGCCTCCTTTTCTCCTATGCCACTCCGGGTAAGCCTGAGGTGGGGAACTCTGACAAACTAGGCTCCTCAGTGCTCAGTTTGAGAGGTGTCATGGTCTATGATAGTTCACACAGGAGAGTTGTTCTAGAACAGAGTGTGGCTGGAATGATGACATTATACAGACAATACAATGTAACTGCTTTTGTTGTATAATTTCCATACCTACATGCAATGTCTTGTGGTTATATCCAAAGCCCCATTGCTCTTCCAGGTCCTCCCTCGCCTTCCCCTTGTAAAGCCTCAGCAGCCCCACACTTACTCCATGGCACCCTCCTCCCATATACGAGAGACAACGTTCTACACTTAAGCTTTGTAGGACAGCTCTTCTCCTGTAACATTACAGTCTAGACCTATACACGCAGGGTTTGATTCCATAGCTCACAAATTATATTTCTACATAATTGGGTTATTTCTAGTTTATCATTCCTGGAATAAATTGTTATTGTGCTCTCACATCTAGATATACACTGTTCACAAAGGTTAAGCATGAGAATATGTAGACGAGAGATTTTTCTTCTGTCTTTTTTTTTTTTTTTTTTTTTGGTTCTTTTTTTTTTCGGAGCTGGGGACCGAACCCAGGGCCTTGCGCTTCCTAGGCAAGCGCTCTACCACTGAGCTAAATCCCCAACCCCTCTTCTATCTTTTAATAAAATATTCTTTTAAATTTTTTAAATCTATATATTTATTTGCTTACTTATTCACTTTAAATCCCATTCACTGTCCCTCTCCAGATCACTTC
Source organism: Rattus rattus (assembly GCF_011064425.1). NCBI lineage: Eukaryota > Metazoa > Chordata > Mammalia > Rodentia > Muridae > Rattus > Rattus rattus. The sequence continues at coordinate 64,637,553 of NC_046166.1, read as the reverse complement.
TTCCCACAATCCTTCCCCCAAACTCTTTTCCTCTGAGCTAGTGGAGCTCCTCTGGGTAAACCCACTTCCCTGGAACCACAGGTGTCTGTGAGGCTAGGCACTTCCTCTCCCATTGAAGCCAGACAAAGCAGCCCAGCTAGAAAAAATACCCCAAATGCAGGCAACAACTTTTGGAGTAGACTCAATGTCAGTTGTCACATGAAGACCAAGCTGCATATCTGCTACATATTTGTGGGGAGGCCTAAGTCTAGCCCATGTATGTCCTTTGGTTAGTGGTTCAGTCTCTGAGAGTCGAAAGGGTACAGGTTAGTTGATTCTGTTGGTCTTTCTGAGGACATTCTATCCCCATCAGAGCCTTCAACCCTTCCTTCTACTCTTTCATAAGGGTCACCAAGCTCCATCCACAGTTTGACTGTGGGTGTCTACATGTGTCTGAGTCAGTTGGTGGGCGGAGTCCTCATAGGACAGCCATGGTAGACTCCTATCTGCAAGCAGAACAGAATATCACGAATAGTATCAGGGATTGGTGCTTATCCATGGGATGGGTCTCAAGTTGGGCCAGTTATTGGCCTCCCCAGGCTGTGCTCAATCCACATTCCATGCATTTCTTACAGACAGGATAAACTTGGGGTTGGTTTTCTCATGTTTACTGCCTGGCCATAGGAGGCAGCCTCCCCAGGCTCCATATCCCCAATGCTGTCAGTCACAGCTATGGACACCCCAATTGGTTCTTTGGTTCCTCCCCTATCCCAGGGCTCTGTCTCTTTCTGGAGGTTCCATATGCCATCCACCAAATTGTCTCCTGTACTATTGTATTCAAAGCTATTTCCCATTTTCTCTTCTATGAAGTTTAGTGGTAAGGTCCTTGATACACTTGAACTTGAGTTTTGTGCAGGGTGATAAATATGGATAGATTTTCATTCTTCTTCATGTAGACATCCAGTTAGACCAGCACCATTTGTTGAAAATCCTTTCTTTTTTTTTTCTATCAAATGGATTTGGCTTTGTTATCAAAAGTCAAGTGTCCATAGCTGTGTGGGTTTGTTTCTAGGTCCTTGATTCAATTCCATTGATCAACATGTCTGTTTCTATACTAATACCATGCATTTTTTCTCACTATTGCTCTGTAGTACAGCTTGAGGTGAGAGATGGGGACAATTCCCAAAATTCTTTTATTGCTCATCATTGTTATGACTCTCCTTGGTTTATTATTTTTGCATATGAAGTTGAGAGCTGCTCTTTCAGGGTCAATTAAAAGATTGTGTTGGAGTTTTGATAGAGATTGCATTGAATCTGAGGATTGCTTTTGGTAAGATGGTCATTTTCAATATGTTCATCCTGCTGATTCATCAGCATTGGAAGTCATTCCATATTCTGATCTATTATTCACATTCTTTCTTCAGGAACTTGACCTTTTGGTCATACAGATCTTTCACTTGCTTAGTTAGAGTTACACCAAGATATTTTATATTATCTGTGGCTATTGTAAAGGGTGATGTGAGACTTCTGTCACTTTTAGAATTTGGTCAAATGACTGAGGAGTACACCAACTGTTTTCCTAGTCAAGCAGACTTCAAGAGAAATCACAGATTAAAAATACTCTGGACAGTGAAAGCAACCCTGCTCACAAAACATATGTAGAAAATAACTCCACATATGAAAATAGTAAATCGGGGTTGGGGATTTAGCTCAGTGGTAGAGCGCTTGCCTAGGAAGCGCAAGGCCCTGGGTTCGATCCCCAGCTCCGGAAAAAAAAAAAAAAAGAAAATAGTAAATCATTACATGCTTTAATAATTATGAAAATGTAAAATAAACCAATGTAAATAAAATACTAAGTTCATTACTATTGCATTAGATATCATGCACTTTGATCACCTTCACTCCTTTATTACTCCATCCTTATTTGTCCTTTCTCATACAATATTCCAAATGCCCTTTCATCTTCACACACTCATTTATGCCTCTAGGTTCCATAGAGGAGAGAACATGCACAATACATGACTCCATGTCTTGCTTATTCTTCTACTCTGATGCTCAATACTTTTATCCTTTCATTTACAAATACTTCTCTCTCTGTCTCTCTGCTCCCTCTCTGTCTCTCTGTCTCTCTCTCTCTCTGTGTGTGTGTGTGTGTGTGTGTGTGTGTGTGTGTGTCTGTGTGTAGTTCTGGCGCTCTCTCTATGTCTCTGTCTCTCTGTCTCTCTCTCTGTCTCTCTCTCTGTCTCTCTCTGTCTCTCTCTGTCTCTCTCTGTCTCTCTCTCTCTCTCTCTCTCTCTCTCTCTCTCTCTCTCTCTCTCTCTCTCTCTCTCTCCCCCCTGTGGGAGAAGAGAACTCCACATGTGGATGAATCTGTTTAATACAACCATCTGTTTAAGGTCATGTATATCTGTTCTGTGCCTTGGCTACCATGAGTACTGAATGAAGAAGCATGGATCGGTCAGTGCCTCTTTGCTGGGTTAACTTATGTGCTAGAGGTCTCACTCAAGGCTAGTGCTGTGGATCATGCATGATCTACTTCTCCTAAACTTCCCAAAATTTTCAAATTGGGGACCTGAACCAGAAACCAGATCTATAAAATTTATATTTATATTTATGATATTGTATATTCAAACCATCCCCATGTGCTAATCAGAGACCCTTGTCTGTTTAATTCATGGTGGGGGATTCTTTATTTTTCTCTACATTGCGACCCTGCTAGCTGATTTTCAATCTAACTATATTAACAATAGAAATTAACCACAGTACATCTGACAAGAATCCATTGGTAGGTGTGTGGCCTTATTTCAAGGCCCTCTACTATATGCTATTGATTTTTTTATTGCTTCTCTGCCGAGGCTTCTCTGTACACTATGATATGGCTCTGTGGTATAAATTGAAGGGATAACATGATCCCTCCAACATGATTCTTTGTACTCAGAAGTGCTTTCACTTGGTCCTTTACATTGTCATATGAACCTAAGGATTGTATTTTTCTCTGTTCCTGTGAAGAATGACATTAGAATTTTGGTGAGGATGCCGTGACTCTGTAGAACATTTTCAGTGCTGTGGCTTTGTCACTTTTTTTTCTCCATCTTTATTAAATTGGGTATTTCGTAATTACATTTCAATTGTTATTACCTTTCCCGGTTTCCAGGCCAACATCCCCCTAGCCCCTCCACCTCCCCTTCTATATGTGTATATGTGTAGCCCCTCCCCTCCCCATCCTCCTCCCATTACCGTCCTTCCCCCCAACAATCACTGGGGGTTCAGTCTTGGCAGGAGCAAGGGCTTCCTCTTCCACTGGTGCCCTTACTAGGCTATTCATTGCTACCTATGCAGTTGGAGTCCAGGGTCAGTCCATGTATAGTCTTTGGGTAGTGGCTTAGTCCCTGGAAGCTCTGGTTGGTTGGCATTGTTGTTCATATGGGGTCTCAAGCCCCTTCAAGATCTTTCAGTCCTTTCTGTTATTCCTTCAACGGGGGTCCTGTTCTCAGTTCAGGGGTTTGCTGCTGGCATTTACTTATGTATTTGCTGTATTCTGGCTGTGTCTCTCAGGAGAGATCTACATCCAGTTCCTGTCAGCCTGCACTTCTTTGCTTCATCCACCTTATCTAGTTTGGTGGCTATATATGTATGGGCCACATGTGGGGCAGGCTCTGAATGGGCATTCCTTCAGCCTCTGTTCTAAACTTTGCCTCCCTATTCCCTCTCAAGGGTATTCTTGTTCCCCTTTTAAAGAAGTGTAAAGCCTTTGCATTTTGGTCATCCTTCTTGAGTTTCATGTGTTCTGTGCATCTAGGGTAATTCAAGCATTTGGGCTAATAGCCACTTATCAATGAGTGCATACCATGTGTGTTTTTCTGTGATTGGGTTACCTCACTCAGAATGATATTTTCCAGTTCCATCCATTTGCCTATGAATTTCATAAAGTCATTGTTTTTGATAGCAGAGTAGTATTCCATTGTGTAGATGTACCACATTTTCTGTATCCATTCCTCTGTTGAAGGGCATCTGGGTACCTTCCAGTTTCTGGCTATTATAAATAAGGCTGCTATGAATATAATGGAGCATGTGTCTTTGTTATATGTTGGGGCATCTTTTGGGTATATGCCCAAGAGAGGTATAGCTGGGTCCTCAGGTAATTCAATGTCCAATTTTCGGAGGAACCTCCAGATTGATTTCCAGAATGGTTGTACCAGTCTGCAATCCCACCAACAATGGAGGAGTGTTCCCTTTTCTCCACATCCTTGCGAGCATCTGTTGTCACTGGCATTTTTGATCTTAGCCATTCTGTCTGGTGTGAGGTAGAATCTCGGGTTGTTTTGATTTGCATTTCCCTTATGACTAAAGATGTTGAACATTTCTTTAGGTGCTTCTCAGCCATTTGGCATTCCTCAGCTGTGAATTCTTTGTTTAGCTCTGAACCCCATTTTTAATAGGGTTATTTGTCTCCCTGCCATCTAACTTCGTGAGTTCTTTGTATATTTTGGATAAGAGCCCTCTATCAGTTGCAGGATTAGTAGAGATCTTTTCCCAATCTGTTGGTTGCCGTTTTGCCCTAACAACAGTGTCTTTTGCCTTACAGAAGCTTTGTAGTTTTATGAGATCCCATTTGTCGATTCTTGATCTTAGAGCCAATACTATCTAAACTATTCCACAAAATTGAAACAGATGGAGCGCTACTGAATTCCTTCTATGAAGCCACAATTACTCTTATACCTAAACCACAAAGAGACCCAACAAAGAAAGAGAACTTCAGACCAATTTCCTTTATGAATATCGACACAAAGATACTCAATAAAATTCTTGCAAACCACATCCAAGAGCATATCAAAACAATCATCCACCATGATCAAGTAGGCTTCATCCCAGGCATGCAGGGATGGTTTAATATATGGAAAACCATCAACGTGATCCATTATATAAACAAACTGAAAGAACAAAACCACATGATCATTTCATTAGATGCTGAGAAAGCATTTGACAAAATACAACACCCCTTAATGATAAAAGTCCTGGAAAGAATAGGAATTCAAGGCCCATACCTAAACATAGTAAAAGCCATATACAGCAAACCAGTTGCTAATATTAAACTAAATGTGGAGAAATCTGAAGCAATCCCACTAAAATCGGGGAATAGACATGGCTGCCCACTTTCTCCCTCCTTATTCAATATAAGTTCTCAAAGTTCTATCCAGAGCAGTCAGAGAGCAAAGGGATACAGATTGGAAAGGAAGAAGTCAAAATATCACTATTTGCAGATGATATGATACTACATTTAAGTGATCCCCAAAGTTCCACCAGAGAAGTACTAAACCTGATAAACACCTTCAGCAAAGTGGCTGGGTATAAAATTAATTCAAATAAATTAGTAGCCTTCCTATACACAAAAGAAAAACAAGCCAAGAAAGAAATTAGGGAAATGACACCCTTCATAATAGTCCCAAATAATATAAAATATCTCGGTGTGACTTTAACCAAGCAAGTGAAAGATCTGGATGATAAGAACTGCAAGCCTCTGAAGAAAGAAATTGAAGAGGATCTCAGAAGATGGAAAGATCTCCCATGCTCATGGATTGGCAGGATTAATATTGTAAAAATGGCCATCTTGCTAAAAGCAATCTACAGATTCAATACAATCCTCATTAAAATTCCAATCCAATTCTTCATAGAGTTAGACAGAACAATTTGCAAATTCATCTGGAATAACAAAAAACCCAGGAAAGCTAAAACTATCCTCAACAATAAAAGGACTTCTGGGGGAATCACTCAAGCAGTATTACAGAGCAATAGTGATAAAAACTGCACGGTATTGGTACAGAGACAGACAGATAGACCAATGGAATAGAATTGAAGACCCAGAAATGAACCCACACACTATGGTCACTTGATTTTTGACAAAGGAGCCAAAACCATCCAATGGAAAAAAGATAGCATTTTCAGCAAATGGTGCTGGTTCAACTGGAGGTCAGCATGTAAAAGAATGCAGATCAATTCATTCTTATCACCCTGTACAAAGCACATATAAGTCCAAGTGGATCAAGGACCTCCACATCAAACCAGATACACTCAAACTAATAGAAGAAAAAGTGCGGAAGAATCTTGAACACATGGGCACTGGAGAAAATTTCCTGAACAAAACACCAATGGCTTATGCTTTGTCACTTTAATAAGTGATCTGACACACAAACAGGGAAGGTCTTCCTAATTTTTTGGTGTCTTTTTCAGTTTCTTTCTTCAATGTTGTAGACCCACTCACTGGCATGGTTTTATCATCTTTGATTAAGTATATCTGAGTCTCTACATAATTTGAGGCTACTGCTAGAGGGCTTCCATTCCTGATTTCTTCATCAATAACTTCTTTCTACATGTTATAAGAGAGTAAAAAATCTCTTGGTTATATATCCTAATATTTTTCTGAACATGTGTAAGATACATGAGTATTCGAATAGACTCAATTCTTTCAAGTATTGGATCATAACATCTGCAAATGGGGATCAGTTCTATCTTCTTTATTTCTTTTTCTTCCCTTATTTCTGTAGCTGAGAACCCAAGAACTATATTGAATAAGAATGGTGGGAATGAATACAGTTTTCTCTTTATTAATTTTAAAGACATTCCTTACAATGTTTCTTCATTTAGTATAATGTTGGATGTTAGCCTATCACACATGAACCTTGTCATAGTGATATAATCCTTCTACTTCTAGTCATTTAGGGCTTTTGTCATAAATATATATTATATTGATCAAATAATTTCCTATAACTCCTAACACGGTCATGTAATTTTTCTCTAAGTTATGTTGCTATTCTATACATATTTGAACATCTCTTGCCTCATACTAGAATGAAACCAACTTAATAATGAATTATGTGTGAACTTTTTAACGTGTTTGTTTAATTTATTTAGGAAATTGCAATGTATGTTCACCATAGAATAGTGTCTATGAATGTCTTCACTTGTTCTGCCCTGTGATGGTTTGAATGAGGTGGCCCCACACACATACTCCTGGACATGTTAGTACTTGATCCCTAGTTAGCAACCATTTGGGAAGATGTCTAAGGTGTGGTCTTGCTAGAGTAAGTGTGTCTCTAGAGGCAAGCTTTCAGGTTTCGAAGCCTTCCCTTATCCCAAGTTCAGGTTCCCTGCTTCCTCATTGTGGTTTGAGATGTGAGCCCTTGGTTGCTACTGCCACCACGTCTGCCTGTGGCCAAATTTCCTGCCGTGATGGTGATCAACTCTCCTCAATCTGGAAGTAGAGGCCAAAATTAAACCTTTCCTTCTGTAAGTTGCCTTGGTATTGATGTTTTGTCAAAGAAATAAAAAAGTAATTAATTATTACTTTTATTCAGTTTTATATCTTGATGAAAATTTCTTTGAAATATTAACCTGGAAGTATTTTTTCCTTACTGTTTTATGGAATAATTTGAGAACTATTTCTGTTGCTTTTTAATAGTGATAGAATAATGTAATCCATTCCAGTATGGTGTTTATCTTACTTGACATTCTACATTGGGTTCATTATCATCGATTATTGTATTGTGAAACGTCTCAGGCTCCCTATATTCTTTTAATTCTGTTTGATGAGTCAAGTTTGATTAGGAATTTATCCTTTCTTGTAATGTTATAATTCATGGCAATATAATTTTTCAAGTATTCTATAACAATCTTCTTGTGATTTGTGTTCCTTTTCTTTTTCTTTTTACTGGGTTTTTTGCTTTACATTTCAAATGCTATTCCATTAGCCAGTTTTCTGACAATAAGCCCCATATCCCATCCCCTTTCTCTTCTTCTATAAGGGTGTTCTCTCTCCCCAACCATCCCCCATTACTGCCCTCACAAAATCCTCTGCATTGGGATGTCCAGACTTGGCAGGACCAAGGGCTTCTGCTCCCATTGGTGTCAAACAAGGCCATCCTCTGCCATATATGCAGCTGGAGCCCTTAGTCTGTCCATGTGTAATCTTTGGGTAGTGGTTTATTTTGTCCCTGGGAGCTCTGGTTGGTTGGTTTTATTGTGCTTATGGGGTTTATTGTGCTCCTTCAGCTTCTACAATCCTTTCTCTAACTCCTCCAATAGGGACCCTATTCTTAAGTCAATGATTTGCTGCTAACATTCACCACTATATTTGTCATGATCTGGCTGAGACTCTGAGGAGAGAGCTATCTCAGGCTCCTGTCAACATGTACTTCTTGGATTGATATATATTGTCTAGTTTTGGTGGCTGTATATATATATATATATATATATATATATATATATATATATATATATATATATATATATGCTATATTCCTAGGTGGGGCAGGCTCTGAACGGCCATTACTTCAGTCTCTACTCCAAATTTTGTCTCCATATCCCCACCTATGAATATTTTTGTTCCCCCTTTTAAGAAGGACAGAAGCGTCTGTACTTTAGCCATCCTTCTTCTTGAGCATCATGTGGACTGTGGACTGAATCTTGGGTAATTCGAGCTTTTGGACTATTACCCACTTATCAGTGAGTGTATACTATGTGTGTTTTCTTTGTGATTGGGTTACTTCACTCAGGATATTTTCTAGTTCCATCCATTTGCCTGTGAATTTCATGAAGTCTTTGTTTTTAGTAGCTGAGTAGTACTCCATTGTGTAGATGTACCACATTTTCTGTATCCATTCCACTTTTGAAAGGAATCTGGGTTCTTTCCAGCTTCTAGGCTATTATAAACAAGGCTGCTATGAACATAGTGGAGCATGTGTCTTTGTTGTATGTTGGAGCATCATTTGGGTATATGCACAGTAGTGTATAGCTGGGTCTTCAGGGAGTGCACTGTCCAGTTTTCTGAGGAACCTACAGACTGATTTCCAGAGTGGGTATACCAGTTTGCAATCCCACCAACAATGGAGGAGTTTTCCTCTTTATCCACATCCTTGCCAGCATCTGTTGTCACCTGAGTTTTTGATCTTAGCCATTGTGACTACTGTGAGGTGGAATCTCAGGGTTGCTTTGATTTGCATTTCCCTGATAACTAGGGTTGTTGAACATATCTTTAGATACTTCTCAGACATTTGATATCCCTTGGCTGAGAAGTTTTTGTTTACCTCTGTACCCAATATTTTAATAGGGTTATTTGATTCTCTGAAATTTGAGAATCAAATTTGAGTCTAACTTCTTGAGTTCTTTGTATATTTTGTTTATTAGTCCTCTATCTGATGTAGGATTGGTAAAGATCTTTTCCCAATCTGTTGGTTGCCATTTTATCCTAATAACAGTGTCCTTTGCCTTACAGAGCTTTGCAGTTTTATGAGGTCTGATTTGTTGATTCTTGATCTAAGAGCATAAGCCATTTGTGTTCTCTTCAGGAAATTTCCCCCAGTGCCCATGTGTTTGAGGTTCTTCCCCACTCTTTCTTCTATTAGTTTGAGTGTACATGCTTTTATGTGGAGGTCCTTGATCCACTTGGACTTGAGTTTTGAACAGGGCAATAAGAATGTGTGGATTTGCATTCTTACACATGCTGATCTCCAATTGAACTAGCACCATTAGTTGAAAATGCTATCTTTTTTCCAAAGGATAGTTTTAGCTCCTTTATCAAGTTCAAGTGACCATAAATGTGTGGGTCCATTTCTGGGTCTTCAATTGCATTCCATTGATCTACCTGCCTGATTCTCCACCAATACCATACAGTTTTTATCACTATTGCTCTGTAATACTGCTTGAGGTCAGGGATGGCGATTCCCCAAGAAGTTCTTTTATTGTTGAGGATAGCTTTCACTATCCTGGATTTTTTGTTATTCAAAATGAATTTGCAAATTACTCTTTCTAACTCTATGAATTGAGTTGGAATTTTGATGGGGATTGCATTGAGTCTGTAGATTGCTTTTGGTAAAATGACCATTTTTACAATATTAACCCTGCCAATCCATGAGCATGGGAGGTCTTCCATCTTCTGAGATCTTCTTCAATTTGTTTCTTCAGAGACTTGAAGTTCTTGTCATACAGATCTTTCACTTGCTTGGATAGAGCCACACCAAGGTATTTTATGTAATTTGTATCTATTATGAATGGTGTAGTTTCACTAGTTTCTTTCTCAGCCTGTTATCCTTAAAGTAGAGGAAGGCTCTGGATTTCTTTGAGTTAATTTTATACCCGGACACTTTGCTAAAGTTGTTTATAAGGCTTAGTAGTTCTCTGGTGGAACTTTTGAGGTCACTTAATATATTATCATATCATCTGCATATAGTGATATTTTGACTTCTTGCTTTCCAATTTGAATCCTTTTGACCTCCATTTGATGTTTGATTGCTCTGACTAGAACTTTGAGTACTATATTGAATAAGTAGGGAGAGAGTGGCAGCCTTATCTATTCCCTATTTTAGTGGGATCGCTTCAAGTTTCTCTCCATTTATTTTAATGTTGGATACGCTTTGCTCTATATTGCCTTTATATGTTTAGGTATGGGCCTTGAATTCCTGATCTTTCTGAGACCTTTATCATGAAGGGGTATTGAATTGAGTCAAATGCTTTCTCAGCATCTAATGAAATGATCCTGTGGTTTTTTTCTTTGAGTTTGTTTATATAGTGGATTACAGCGATGGATTTCCATATATTGAATAATCCCTACTTCTATGGGATGAAGCCTAGTTGATCCCATTTTTTAACCCTAATTTTAATTTATTAGATTCTCATTGTTCTTTCTTATTATTATTGTAAATGAGAATTTGTCTTTAACCTTTTATTTATGGTTATCTTTTAAAAGATCCAATTCTTTGTTCCACTGATCATTCTCATTGTTCCCTTGGTTTAATTTTCGTTAGTATCACCAGTTACTGATATTTGTTACCATGCCTATATTAGATACTTCTTTGCATACACAAAACCAAAACAGAAAATACATACATAATACATAATATATAACATACATTTATAAAGGGCTCTGTAGATACCCATGGATTCTAAATACTTCTACCTGTTTATATTATCCTCTTGAAGATAATTATTTTATATCACTCTATCGCGAAGTTGGAGGTACACTAAGAATTTGGTAAGATCCTTCATGAAATAAAACCCAGAAATGGACTTTGGCATAATCTGTTTGACTGTGAACCTACCTGATAACAATATTTTATCGGCACTATTGCAAGTCACAGCAATCATGGACAATTATAAGCAAGATTCAGGTTGCCATAGAAATTGAATGTGAGCTATAGACCAGACAATGATGATACACACATACCTCTGTTATCTATTGGGTGAGTTTGATTCAAGATGCTTCTCCCACTGTGGATAAGGTACAGAAAGCAGATTTCCTTCAATTCCCATTCCATCTCCCTGCAACACAACTTCTGTGATGACAGAAAGGTTCTATACATGCCTGGTCTGATACAGATTCTACATGAAAAACATCTATAGAGCAATAGAATTGTGCCTAGTGAAATTTCAATTTCTTTAAATGTGAATGGGTGCATCAAGTTAATGGCTAACATATTGGACTCAGGACCTTTACAGAGAACAAACTTGAACAAACAAAGCCTCTTCTCCTGGTTGGTGATAAATATGTAAAATGCTGTGTATATATTTTCTGCCAATCAAGTCAGATTACAGTTTGATATAAATACCTCATGTAATGTTGATTAACTGTAAATGTCTGTCCCCCAAAACTATCACTCTCTAGGATACTAAAGGATTGTAACTTCATTCTGAGAAGGAATTTTTAGAGGACTTGAGACAACCCAATAATCACCAAAGGATGTGGGTAAAGTTGTGACTTGATGGTTACCAGAAGTATCACAGTGTAATTTTGTTCTATCCTGGATACTTTTGAAGACTAATCTAGGATACATTGTATGCATTCTGTGATATACTATAGAAGGCATAATGAGTACCAATTTCTGAAACCTATGAAATTTTCCCAAGGCAACCACAATGTCAGTATCACATTAATGATTATGACTTTGGTGGAAATTGTGGTGAGAAGTCTGGCAACTTGAGAAGAAATGGGGCACTTCAGAATAAGTTCGCGGTGCAGTAATGCCTGTAGCATTAAGAAATAGAGTATATGGCATCTTAGGGACAACAATATGATAGAGTAATAGGTGTGTTGGGAAGAAGCTTGAGTCTAAACATCAAACATAAAAGCTACACTCATAATTTTGCTGTTCGACCTTGCCAAGTGTGTGATTTCATTACCTGTCCTAAGGTTCACTTCCATGAAAATGGCTTGGAAGAGAAAATTATCCCATGAACTTATACATGCTATCTACCTATCTTGTATCCTCAAGCTGTTCTCAAATATTGGCATTATACCTATGACTCTAAAGGCTATCTGCTCTCTCCTTGCAGTTGCTGGAATTCTAGGACCTCCTCCAAAACAAACAGATTTTCGTCTATGTCTAAGAGAGAAAGGGTTCTGTCTCAATGCTGTTTGTCCTCGCTCTACCTTGTTTGTGGGTACCTGTTACCCACACAAGCTCTACTGTTGCAAGTCTAAAAGATGATTGGAAGGAAGCACGTGGGAGTCAAGTAACAGATGTGTAACTGATGTTTTAATAAAGGAAACATTTTTAAGCTTATCTACTTCAGATCCTATTGAAACCTGTGTTTTGGTTTAGAAAGGGTTGAAAAAATGCAAGTCTCATGTCCAGGCTAGGAACAGGAGAGGGGACACTCCCGAAATCATGCCTAGTTCTGAGTAATGATTTGAGCAATGTCAACCTTATTTGAATTTATTACCAAACCACATGTTAGTAATGCAGAAGAACCACAAGACTGGACAATAAATAAGGTTCTCAGGCCTCCTGAGATCAACAGAGGGTAACTCTTCCATGTTCTCAATGTTAAATAAGGCTCCATTTGCAGATCCAATGTTAGAGGCTGAGGTCAGTAGATGATGTTTGTATTAGAACCTCACTTATAACAGTAAATTGTCCCACCAAAGCTTTTTTCCTATGGATAATGTCTCAGTTTTTAGATCAGTATTTTTCAGTCAACAACAGCAAAACAGCAACAGCACATACACACACACACACACACACACACACACACACACACACTCATACACACACACTTTATTTTTGCTTTGTTTTGTTCTTCATAAAATAAATTATGATTATATTCTTTACCTTCTCCAAATCCAACTAGATGCCCTCCCTAAATTTTCCACACATATCACCCCCTTAAAAAATACAAAAAAGCGGGGGGGGGGGTTGGCAGCTGGAGAGATGGCTCTCCAGTTAAGCGCACTGTCTGCTCTTCCAGAGGTCCTGAGTTCAATTCCCAGCAACCACATTAGCTCACAACCATCTGTAACAGGGACCCAATACCCTGTTATGGTGTGTCTGAATACAAATAAAGTATACACATGTAAAATATTTTAAAGTAAAAACAACAATATAAACTGTGTACATACATTCTTACCCGAGATTGATAGGAGTGAGAGACAGAGACAGAGACAGAGAGAATAAGGAGTCTATTTTGTGCTAGGCAACTATTACTGAGCATGTGGTCTGCCCTGCATGTGGTTGATAATTCCACCATTGCTCCTATTGACAAAAGATGAAGTCTCCCATTTTTGCACTATTGAACATGAAGATACTGAGCTGGTTCTCAACCAGAACACACTACTCTCTGGTGTTCACTGTATAGAAGGCACTGTGCCTGCTACCACAGAACAAAAACAGTTATCAATCTCACCCAGCTGTGAACACACTACAAGCTACAGCCCTGATCTTCCTGCACAGTACACCCACTGATAGAATAATATCACAAATTAGGGACCTATCAAACTGCCTTTTTGTTGGATTCAAAACCTCCTTCATCATATGTTAGTCATAACTGGTTGTCATAATGTGACCAAGAACATGAAACTAGATAGATCAATGGTCATAGGAGAAAAGCTACTGCACCTATTCTATTAAATTAAAATACTAATAAAATGACACATATGGACATATTGCTATACCCATAGACCAGTATACCACTCATGCTTATGTTGTAGTACACAGTAATTAAAACAGAGAATTCAACAAGGTGCTAACTCCCTTTTTTCTGGTTTGTTACACTGGCCTTCTGTACAACTGATCCTCTCCAGTGTGTCCCTAAAGGTTGTGCCTTGCCTCCTGGCTCTGGAATCAGGGAGGATGAAACCTTGATTCCCACCTTCTTCATGTCCCAAACCCGATTGATCAAGATGTAAATGAAGAGAAAAGAAACATGAATATCATCTAAAATATATTTTCCCATGCATTCAGAGTTGGTACAAAACATTTTCCAATGAATATGGCAGAAGAACACCCTCTTCTAGACCACAGCTCTGGTTTATATATTTCTAAAAATGTAGATGTTAACAAGTGTGGAGTCAGACCTTGTACTCCAGCGAGGAAGATTAGGACACTTATATTGCCCAGGATAATTAAAATCATATAATTAGTAATGAAAAGCATGAAAAGAAGTCTTATTCATCATGGCCACATTAGAAAGAATATCAAATAGATCCATGAACTCCGACTACACTCCAGGGCACCTTTCAGATCCAGATACTGAGTGAAAGTTTTAGACAGAAGGTGGGAGACAGAAGATTAGGCCAGGACGTGGTCTCACCATCATTCTATCAGCTCAACATCATCTGGCAAGTTGTAAATCTTTCTCCAGGAGGTAAGGTCCTTCTCTGGTTGCTCTGTGGGCTTCAAATTTCTTCTTCTAGAAGGTGATTCCGAGCATGATTCTAATTTATTTGGGAACCACTGTTTCAATAATCTGATACTAAAGACTTCATCACAACATAACATTTTGGGATACATTCGCTCATACCATGCTTGCTTGTTACATAAGCAGGCAACCAAGAGTAAGAAAATATCGAGGACCAAATACACATGATGAACATAGCCATATAAATTAAATAAAAATGAGCCATGAAATATATTGTACCCAGTATTATACACAAACACTAGACAAAATACTACACACAGTATAATATCATGTTCGGTAAGAGGTTATCAATAGCATAAAATCAATCTTAAGGTCATCAATGAAAAGTGAATGTTGCTGCCAAATGGCAAAGAGCAGCACAGAAGGAGCAGATATGTGAAAATAGGGTGATGATACACGCAAGAAATTTAAGAGAATTTCAGAAAGAGGAGAGGTACATGGGGTCTTGTGACCTCCATTGTCTGGCTCTGGGCTCCCTCTTCAATCCTGAGTCTTGTGAGGCTTCCTTCTTTCTGTCATTTAGACTGGAAAATTTCAATGGAGCTCCTTTTGAGTTCATGGATTCTTTCCCATCAGCTAACATTTACTGTTAAGCTCAATTTAGGATTTCATTTTCAACACTAGAATAATGGTTTTTTACTTAATGAAAGATTTGCTGTAACCCAGTAAATTAACAAATCTTCTATTCCATAGAGGTAGATATCCTTTGAGGGATAGTAATTTAAGAGCACCCAAAATTAACTTTCCTATCACAATTACATTTTAGGAACTACACATCCTGTATATCTGACACTTGCTATTCCCTGACCTACTTCTCCTTTGCCCCACTCTACCCCACCACAGTTGTATTCTTCTTCTATGTATGGGCTGTTTTTCTTCTGAGATTCCACATGGCAGTGAGACCAGAAACTGGTGGTTTTATTTCTACGTCTGGTTTACTTCATTTAGTATAAGTCCTCCAGACCGATCAAGGAAGCTAATGGCAAGATCTTAAAGCTTAATTTGTTCCTATGGTTAAGGCAATTCCCACTCTATACTTCTCTGCATTTTAAGATTTAAGTATAATTCAATTAAACACCCTTCTGAGGTGAAAGTGCCAAAATTCCCAGCACTTGGGAGACTAAGTATGGTGATCACAAGTAGAAGGCCAGTTTGAGATGTCAAGTGAACTCAAAGATAGCTGTGGCCAAAAAAAGAAGCTGTACATAAAAGGAAAATTATTTCCTGATATCCACTGTACTTTCACTTTTCCTTCACTTGCAAATGCAGTTTATAAGCCTTTTGCTTAATTTTCCAGTATGTGAAACATTTTCTGATTCCAGTTGTTGAACTGGGAGTCCTCATGACCAGACAATCCAGCCTTTAATACATGGGCTGTGGGGGATACTTTTAGATTCAATGAAGATAAGGATGTACTTGTCAATGTTCCATTCTGAAGAAAGCCAGATGACTTGTAAATTTGTAGACATTAAAACCTGAGCCTACTCATGCCACCCTAACACACACACACACACACACACACACACACACACACACACACACACACTGACATGTATGTGCTGCTCTCACTTGAGGGCATCTGAAGTGCTGACACAGATGCAGCCTGTGGAAAACCACCTCTATCAAGATGACTGTTTGCAGATGCCCGATGCATGCTAGAGCTCTTGGTACATCAGCAGATATACTTGAATGCTGAACGGTTATAGAGAAGCCTGGATGTCCCTGGAATATTACAACAATCTTTATCTTAATTGAGCTGAGGATGTATCATATACTGGCAGAAGAGTTCCTGTTATTCCTTCTCTCTCTAAACTTTGTTTTGTAACAAACCTAGCATCTTTAGATACCTTGCTACATATTATTAAAGGAAAAGTAAATGGCAAATATGTCAGTAGAAGTTATTACAATGCTCAACATCTGTTTTGTATATCAATACAAGTGCTTCTCACACAGGTGGAGTCCCAGAAGATGCATGTGTTGATTCCCTGTATCTTCAGTGGAGATTAGCCATCACAATCCCTAGGTGATTCCGGCAACCTGGTTAAATTTTGGCTTTCAGTTTCCTTGGCACCAAAGCAAGACACTAAGATGAACTATATAGTAAAATATATTTCTTTCTAGAGAACCATGAGTCAGGTATAAAAGAGAAAGTGTATAAAGGTCCATGCTTACAGAGGTCCCCGAGAGATGTGGTAGTCACTTTCCGGTCACTTATTTGCCTCCTCTAGTCAGTGGTGATAGGAAAACCTAGGAAAAGGGTCTGCAGCTGTGCTTTATCCAGAGCTGACATCCAAATTGTCTGTCCTTCCAGGGACCCCCTGCCCCAGGCTGAGGGCAAGATATTCCTAGGAAAGCCTAAGAGGTTTATGGTAGTTTTTCCTAACAACTTCTGAAGGAGACTTCCAGGGGTGGGATTAAATCAGTAGTGTGGAACTGCAGATTCACACGTGCCAACATAAGATAGAGTTAAATTGTCCTTTTCCCCTCCTGTGAGGGAATGTGATCCTGGGTAAAAACAAACATAGGCAGTTTTACACATACTTGGAAAAAATCTGGTGTTTCCTACAGACTCAGATTTTTCTTAATCTATGTGATTGGTGGCTCTTAAATGCTTCAACCTCCCTATTAGACCACCTACCAGAGGTAGCAGAAAAGAAAGGTTGGTAGGAAAAGGGCATTGTGGACCTGTTTAGAAGGAGGACTTTAAGGAAATACAGTTTGTTGCCAGGGTACCAGCAGTCCACCTCCATACTAATCACCAAACACAAATCAATATCAGAGGTACAACCCAGCAGAAACCAGAAGGCTCTGACGATTTGGAAGTGGCCAGAATCACTCAGAATACTATGAGAAGTTCTTTTGTGCACCTCTTTCTAATAAGTGAAGACCAGCAAAAAGCAGTGAGGTGTTGCAATGCAAGAACATTTCCTCACTGTAGGGCTCCATTTATCAACTTTCTCAACACCAGGCACCATCTCTAGAGTCTGTTTTCACCAAAATATCAAATGGCCTCTCACAAGGCAGGTTCCAGAAAAATGACATATGACACAACTGAGTTTCTCAGTAAACCAGAGATTTCCACTTCATATCCCTCTTCTTTTTTTTATTGTCTTTTTCTCTAACATTAACAACTGCTTATATAATCAAACAAAACAACCTGAAATGTCTATCAAGAGATAAGCCTCAGACTCTGGTGTGCTTTGAGTGAGAAATGAGTTCATGTGTTTGAACAGAATCCACAAACCATACAGAGCACTTTTGGATGATTGGCGATCCTTTATACAGAGGAAGGTCAGTGGGGAAGTGGGGAACGGGAATGGGCCTTAAGGTTTTAGAGTTCTGCCCCATTACCTAGCCATTCTCTACTGACTACACATCCCAAATGACAAGCTGTGCCAGGATTCAGTCTTCAGGCTTTCCCTCTCATATGGAAGCACCACCACCACACCGCCCCCATACTGGGAGCCACAATTAACTCCTCCTCCTCCTCTAAGCTGCTTGTCACTCATGACAAGATAAGTTCCCACTGTGGGTATATAAAGGATTCCCCCCAGGATATTCTTAAAGGGAGAAACTTCCTCAAGAACATGATGACTCTTTGGGAGTAAACTAAGAAAAAGACATATCTCCCTTAAGAAGAGTCTAAATGTCAGTAATTCACTTCTCAGATCTGCCCAACTTCATAGCACTCACAATATTTTGAGACCCTGGGACACAGCATTTTGCCATTGGGAGCAGAAGTGAGACATGATACACGTCTATCCTTTAGGTTTTATCCAGTCCTACCTTTTCAGGAAGACTTTCTGTCACTGCTTCTCTCTAAAAGTCACCATTCTACCTCTTCTCTCATATTTACTATTTTCCAGGATGACACATATATTATTTTCATATCTTCTTCATGGTTAGGCATGCTAGTTAAAATATAAAATACATGAGGAAAGTGAGTTTAGTAATGATGGAACACTTGAGTATAAAATAACAATGAAGGAAAGATCGTGGGTGCGAGAGATTTGTTGAACAATCTAGTGAATGAAGAAGAGAGATGATGTTAGATTTAAGACAAATAACGAACCGTGTACACTGCTTTTTTACATGGTGGTCAAGAAAACCTCCCCTGCCCTCTCATCTTAACTCCCACTTGGGGTCCACCTCATATAGACAGGCCTTCCTGCACTCTACCCTCAAGGTTAATCTCAGGCACCATTTTCGCTTTTGTCTCAAAAACAAACAACATTCTATGTTGAGTAACTTTTGATCTCTACACTTAAGAAACACTGACCTCCTCCATTTAAACGTCTAAGTTCATTGGTAATCAATCTTCAGTCTAGACGCCAAGTGTGCCTGCCCTTACCATGCTGTGGGCCGCTCCATAAAGGAGGAAAGGCAGAAGAGCTATCCATGGCTGTTTTCCAGGATCACTTCCTGCTGACTGGCAGGATTTCCTCTGTCCATCCCAACAAACCATCTCTCTCCTCATCATTTGGAATTGTGATTTCCGGTATTTCACTTAGTAACTCCCCACAACACCCTGAAAGCCATCTCTGAATCATTGATTTCTATTTCCCAGAAACCCATCTCTAACTACAGGCTTTAGCACCTACCAACAAATGACTACGACTTAGGATCTCATTTCATCTTCTCTCCTGGATTCACATACACTCACTCATCTCCTCGATGTGAAAGCCTTAGAGTTCAACAGGTACACACGATCTCTGTGCCCTCTCTTGTACTGTGTGGGTAGCTTCTGTTAACATAACTTACATCTACCCTGTGGCCCCTCCTTCTTCATGGTCACCAGACAGGGGTACTCCATTTCCTTATATCCCCTGATTGATGACCTCCTCATGGCTGTTTTCTCAACCTCAGTTGTAATTGATTTTCTTCACCTTCAAAGGCAGCAATCATTTCTTCCTGATTCTTTTGATTTTCACCACTAGTACATTCTTAAGTCTTAAGTTGTTAGAAAGAGCACAGACAAGCTCTAGGCAACCTAGGGCACATGATATAATTCCCTCTTCATTAGCACTCCAAGGTTTTGTGCTCTGTTGTGCTCAGTGGCATTGTACCCATTCCCACATGGAGAACACCTGCTTCTGTGAAGGACTTCCCTTACAGATCTACTTGAACTCTTCCCATTTAATGGGTTAATGAACCTTCTCTTCTCCTGGTACACTAAAAGTTTATTGCCAACCCTCCCACCAAGAGGTAAGACTACTGGGCAAGAGAAAAGAGCCCTACCATTTACCCTTTACTTAACCCCTGTTCTTAGGCTATAGGCTTTAAATGCTAAAGAAAGCAGTTTTTTCCTACTTCCATTCATTTACTTACAAATTTCCTTTCTCTTTACAGGTGAAGAATATCCATTTATAGGTTATTTTATTTATTCATATTTCAAATATTGTCCCCCTTCTGGGTTTTCCCTCTGCAAAGTCCCTATTCCATCTACTTTGACCACTGCTTCTATGAGGGAGCTTACTCACCCAACTACCCTCTCCCACTTGACCATCCTAGCATTCCCCTACTTTGAGTCTTCAAAGGACCAAGGACCTCCAATCCCATTGAAGTCAAATAAGACAATCCTCTGCACCATAAGCAGCAAGAGACATGGGTCCCTCCAAGTGTACTCTTTGGTTGGTGCTTTAGTCTCTGGGAGATATGGTGGTGTTGGTTGTTTGATATTGTTCTTTTTGCTGTGGGGTCGCAAACCCCTTCAGCTTCTTCAGACCTTCTCCTAACTCCTCCATTAGAGTCCCATTCTCAGTCCAATGGTTAGCTTCGAGCATCTGCATTTGTATTGCTCAGGCTCTGGCACAGCCTCTCAGGCAACAGCCATACCAGGCTCTTGTCAACAAGTGCTTCTTGGCATAAGCAGTAGTGTCTGCATTTGGTATCTGCAGATGGAATGGATCCTTAGGTGTAGCAGCATGCAGCTTTTAACTCTAAGAATGAGCAAGGAAGTTTTGGACTGTTTTAAAAGTTATCAGCAAGCATTCAGTATAGTTAGATAGAACACAAGAGACCATCAGTCTTTAAACGACAACTATGTCCAAGTCTGTATCCCACTTCAACCCATTCCAGGCTGGGCACACTCCTGGCATGGGGTAAGGGGTGGTGCCTTATTAGATAGTCATTCAGGAAAAGTGTACTTTCAGTATAATGACAAACTATATCCCAAATCTTTTCTCTTTGAAGAAATTGGGTGTTGTTCTATCAACTGACTGTTATTGACACTTAATGTAGAAAGCAGTCTGCTTTGTTCAGTGTCTATGAACATATAGATTTTATTATTTGCCCTTTACATGATGTAGGTTATGATGCCTGACTACTCTACAAAGTAAAACAAGAAAGTATGTACATTGAGGATGAAAATCTCATACCCCATCCACAGTCAATCCAGAAAGACAGTACAGAGTCCCCCAAAAGCATGCCTCTGATGCTAAAACTATAAAGCTCAAAGCTTCTTCCACTCTCAAGCATGTATGCTTCAGGAGACGATACTCTTCTTCCTTGATCTTCACAAGGTCAGCTCTCAAGTGACTAGCAGCTTACTAGATAGCAAAACAAAACAAACAAACCAAAAACTCAAACCCACCAAATTTATCCAAAACAACCCATCTAAGGTAAGGACCATGCTGCATCCCTCACTTTCCAAAGGAGGCTCAAAGTAACCCTTCTCCTTCCCTTGTAA
This sequence comes from Rattus rattus, assembly GCF_011064425.1. Taxonomy (NCBI): domain Eukaryota; kingdom Metazoa; phylum Chordata; class Mammalia; order Rodentia; family Muridae; genus Rattus; species Rattus rattus. The sequence goes on along the minus strand of NC_046166.1, from coordinate 64,616,201 downwards.
CCTTATTCCCTCAGAGGTACAGGTTTTGCCACCTACTCTGGGACCTTCTGGAATGGTGGGCATCCATGTATTCCCACCCTTAAAAGCGAAGCTCGTATCACTTGATTACTTCTGAGAAGGGCACAGCCAGTTTTCTGAAATAGTGTGACCAATGGCACATAGACCATACTCAAGAGTAAGACCTACACTGGAGAACAAGTGAACAGACAAGAACTGGACTCAATAGGTTTAAGACAGCAATGGGAGTTGTGTGCAGAGGGAGGAAGTTATGTGTCTGCAAGGAGTTGGCGAAAGAGGAGAATATGATCATAAAAGATTTATGGAATTCTCAAAGAAATAATATTATTGAAAAATTTAAATACGTTTAAAATTTTACCTTTTCATTATTTTACATCTCAAAAACAATTTCTCTTCCTCTTTCCATCCTTATACTAATTCCCTTCTTCCCCCACCAGAAATCCTCATCTCCTCCTCCTCCAGTTCTTTTCAGAAAAAAGGAGGCCTTTCACGGATATTTACTAGCCGTGACATAACAATTTTAAAATGCAATTTCTTAATGCAAAACAATTAACCTTGCTTCCTATACATCCTATATGTTTCTCATTACCACATCCTACTAATCATTTCACAAACAAGAACTTTGGTGTATAACATCCTGTCTCAGAATCAATGTTTGATAAAAGAACTGACACACACCAGAGCCAAGTAAATAAATCATCTTAGATATCAAACCATCTTCAGTGCCACCATAACAGGTTCACAATCTCCTGTGCATACTGTACACTGAGCACACTAAAAAGACAATTTATCATCTTTGACCATCACACTTTAGGAATTCAAGTTGATTTGACTACTAAAGAAAATCTTATTGGACAAACATCTTGCAATGGAACCACTTGAAAGGACACTCTGCTCCCACTGCTTCCACAAAACAGAGCTTGGAGCGTCATCCTTAATCTTAAATGCACAGGCAGACACTACAGCAAGGGTAGGGTGTTGTGAACCTGAAGAACTAGGCCACAGGAAGCTGGTCCAAACTGCCATGTCGCAATGTTGGACAGGAGCCAAATGTTCAGATTGAGGATCAAAAGATAATTGGCATTTCATAATTACTGTCTAATTAGAAAAAATAAAAAACAGGAGAGGAAATTATGAGTAAATGGGTAAAGTCTAAAATGTAAGAGGTGGGGGGGAAAAGATAAGAATATATTCTGCACACACAAGAAATTCTCTAGTGAAACAAAGTAGGAAAAGATCAGGGAAAAGAAGTATAAAATCTCAAAATTCTTGTAGGAAATATATATATATATATATAGAAAACTGAGGGAGAAAAGGAAATGCCATGGGCAAAGAGCAACAGATTGCCACCACTTTACAAAACAAAAACAAGAATTGAAGATGTAGCTCAGATGGCTGAGTATTGTCCAACATCTATAAATCCTGGCTTTGCTCCGAAACTTCACAATGACTTAGCATCAGGGTATATGCCATCAATGGAGGTTGAAACAGGAGGATGACAAGTTTTAAGTCATCTGTAGCTACACAGGAAGTTTGGGAGCCTCCTAGATTATATCAAATCTTGTCAAATAAAACAAACGAGTATAAACTTATAAAAACAGGCTAAAAGAAAAGATACCATATTTTCTGACACAAAATTGAAAAGAGAGTCTAATTAGATTTAAGGTTGATCAACAGGAAGAAATCATGCCTGGTTCTATAAGCCTAGCCTCTTCTTAAACCAGTCTAACAGTTATTCCTTGTTACATAGTAACGAACTCCCTGTGTTGATGAGAGACAGTTTACAAGATAACTGGTGGAGGGTTGTTTCCTGAGACCAGGTGGACAATGACAGCAGCCAGGCAGACTGGGGGAGGCTCACAGGTTTAGGGTTCCAGTTACTGAGAAAGCTTAATCTGGGCAGGATTCAGAATAATCTTCGCTGCAGGTGGAAGAATATGGCAAATCTGTGACTCCTTTTCTTCTGAGATTATCTAAAGTGTCCATAGTATGAAAAATTTAATAACATTTAATTCATAATAATAGGTAGGGTTGAGAAGGATAACTGAATTCCCCTGTGCTTGGTCCTCAGGGGATTCCAAGTGATGTAATTCATGAACAGAAATGCCTAAAGTGCCATGAATGGTTGGAATCCTGGGAGAGATTAAAGCACTGCAAAGATAGGGCATGCTCACTGAGAGCAGAAGGGTCCCTGTCCCCAGGCCAGAATCAGAGGCAATTTGCAAAGTTCTTTTCCAGTAAAGTTTTGGTGAGATACTTTGCTCTAACAAAATCTGACAAATGACTAACAGAAAGCAGCAATGTATTTCCTTTTGCCGACGTAGGAAACTACAAGACCATTGTAATAAGTACCCTTCTGGAGAAATTGCTCACCCAGTCAATTCTCCCACTGACCTGTTTACCCACATCCTTCTCCCATATTCTTCACCACACAAGAGTTTGTCATTCTTTACTTTTTGAAATATGTGGCATTTTTTTTGTCCTACTCCTGTTTTTATCTCACACATCTCCTATCACTTTATTCCTTCATCCAATAAGCTCAAAGCAGCCCTGGTCCAGAGCACAAGATACTTGACAAATCTTTCCTTCTAGCTGCTTTCTCAGCTGAAATGGCCAGTAACTAAATGTGTGTGACACTATGTGGTAAAGATGTATATGTTGGGCAGTCCACACTACGCCCGGATCTGAAGGGACCCAGTCAAAGAGCAACTTGCACCCAAATCCTGTGGGAGGGAGAGCTAGACCTTCATAGGAGCAGAGATGCCTGGGAAGCAAGAAAAGATTACTCTCTGCCCAAATTTCTGAAAATGCCTAGGGCGATCTGGGTGCCTGTGTACAGGGACCCCGAAGAAGTAGGGGCAGGCCCTTCTGGATGCTGCCCTCACAGAGAGCTGAAACCCAGCCCTGAGGAGCAACTTCAGGCCAGATACCAGAGGTAAGGCCAACTTTTCTGCTCCAAGTAACCTGTCTTGTGGACTCAAGACACATGACCACAGGAACAGCTGAAAGCCAGTAGACAGGAATGACTACACGCCTGAAAGCAGAACACATTGTTCCCATAACTGGCTGAAAGAAAACAGGAAAACAGGTCTACAGCACTCCTGATACAGAGGCCTATAGGACGGTCAAGCCACGCTAGAAACAGCAGAACAAGGTAACACCAGAGACACCTGATGGCAAGAGGCAAGCACAGGAACCCAAGCAACAGAAACAAAGACTATATCACATCATCGGAGCCCAATTCTCTCACAAAAGCAAACACTGAATACCCGAACACACCAGAAAAGCAAGAACTAGATTTAAAATCACATTTGATCATGATGATTGAGGACTTTAAGAAAGACATAAAGAACTCCTTTAGAGAAATGCAGGAAAACACAAGCAAACAAGTAGAATTCTTTAGGGAGGAAACACAAAAATCCCTGAAGGAATTACAGGAAAACACAATCAAACAAGTGAAGGAATTTAAAATGGAAAGAGAAGCAATAAAGAAAAGACACAGGAAAACAACCCTGGATATAGAAAATCAAAGGAAGATAAAAGGAGCCGTAGACACAAGCATCACCAACAGAATACAAGAGATAGAAGAGAGAATCTCAGGAGCAGAAGATTCCATAGAAATCATCAACACAACTGTCAAAGATAATGTAAAACAGAAAAAGCTACTGGGCCAAAACATACAGGAAATCCAGGACACAATGAGAAAATCAAACCTAGGGATAATAGGTATAGAAGAGAGTAAAGACTGTCAACTCAAAGGACCAGTAAATATCTTGAACAAAATCGTAAAAGAAAACTTCCCTAACCTAAAGAAAGAGATGCCCATAAATATATAAGAAGCTTACAGAACTCCAAATAGATTGGACCAGAAAAGAAGTTCCTCCCATTACATAATATTCAAAACAAAATATGCATAAAAAGGAAGAATATTAAAAACAGTAAGGGAGAAAGTCCAAGTAAAATATAAAGGCAGACCTATCAAAATTACACTAGACTTCTTACTAGAGACTATGAAAGCCAGAGGATCCTGGACAGATAGCATACAGACCCTAAAAGAATACAAATGCCAGCCCAGGTTACTGTATCCTGCAAAACTCTCAATTAACATAAATGGAGAAACCAAGATATTCCATGACAAAATCAAATTTACACAATATCTTTCTACAAATCCAGCCCTACAAAGGATAATAAATGGGAAAGCCCAACACAAGGAGGCAAGCTACACCCTAGGAAAAGCAAGAAACTAATAGCTTTGCAACAAAACAAACAGAAGACAGGTACACAAACATAATCTCACCTCTAAATACAAAGATAACAGGAAACAACAATCACTATTCCTTAATAACTCTCAACATCAATAGACTCAATTCCCCAATAAAAAGACACAGATTAACAAACTGGATACGTAATGCAGACAGAGCATTTTCCTGCCTACTAGAAGCACACCTCAGAGACAAACACACACACTACCTCAGTGTAAAAGGCTGCAAAACAACTTTCCAACCAAATGGTATGCAGAAGCAAGATGGAGCAGTCATTCTAATATCAAATAAAATCGATTTTCAACCAAAAGTCATCAAAAAAGATAAGGAAGGACACTTCATATTCATCAAAGGAAAAATCCACCAAGATGAACTCTCAATCCTAAATATCAATGCTCCAAATACAAGGGAACCTACATACGTAAGAAACCTTACTAAAGTTCAAAACATACATTGCACCTCGCACAATAATAGAAGAAGATTTCAACACCCCACTCACATCAATGAGCAGATCATGGAAACAGAAATTAAACAGAGACATAGACAGACTAGATGAAGTCATGAGCCAAATGGACTTAACATATATTTATAGAACATTCTATACTAAAAGAAAAGGATATAACTTCTTCTCACAACCTCATGGTACTTTCTCCAAAATTGACCATATAATCAGGCATAAAACAGGCCTCAATAAATACAGAAAGATAGAAATAATCCCAGGTGTCCTATCAGAACAAAACAGGCAAAAGCTGGTCTTCAAAAACAATAAGGAATGAACCCCCACATATACATGGAAACTGAACAATGCTCTACTCAATGATAACCTGGTCAAGAAAGAAATAAAGAAAGAAATTAAAGACTTCTTAGAATTTAATGAAAATGAAGGTACAACATACCCAAATTTATGGGACACAATGACAGCTGTGCTAAGAGGAAAACTCATAGCTCTGAGTGCCTGCAGAAAGAAACAGGGGAGAGCATATATCAGCAGCTTGACACTATACCTAAAAGTTCTAGAACAAAAAGAAGCAAATACACCCAGGACGAGTAGAAGGCAGGAAATAATCAAACTCACAGCTGAAATCAACCAAGTAGAAACAAAAAGGACTATACAAAAATGAACAAAACCAAAAGCTGGTTCACTGAAAAAATCAACAAGATAGATAAATCCTTAGCCAGACTAACCAGAGGACACAGAGAGTGTGTCCAAATTAACAAACTCAGAAATGAAAAGGGAGACATAACTACAGATTCAGAGGAAATTCAAAAAATCATCAGATCTTACTATAGAAGCCTATATAAAACAAAACTTGAAAATCTGGAGGAAATAGACAATTTCCTAGACAGATACCTGGTACCAAAGTTACATCAGGAACAGATAAACCGTTTAAACAACCCCATAACTCCTAAAGAAATAGAAGCAGTCATTAAAGGTCTCCCAACAAAAAAGAGCCCAGGTCCTGATGGAATCAGTGCAGAATTCAATAAGATCTTCATAGAAGACAACATACCAATACTATCCAAACTATTCCATGAAATTGAAAGAGATGGAGCACTACCGAATTCCTTCTATGAGGCCACAATTACTCTTATACCTAAACCACACAACGACCGAACAAAGAAAGAGAATTTCAGACCAATTTCCCTTATGAATATCGACACAAAAATACTCAATAAAATTCTTGCAAAACGAATCCAAGAGTTCATTAAAACAATCACCCATTATGATCAAGTAGGCTTCATCGCAGAGAGCAGGGATGGTTTAATATATGGAAAACAATCAACATAATCCACTATATAAACAAACTGAAAGATAAAAACCACATGATCATTTCATTAGATGCTGAGAAAGCATTTGACAACATTCAACACCGCTTAATGATAAAAGTCCTGGAAAGATCGGGAATTCAAGGCCCATACCTAAACATAGTAAAAGCCATATACAACAAGCCATTAGCTGATATTAAACTAAATCGAGAGAAATTTAAAGCAATCCCACTAAAATCAGGGACTAGACAAGGCTGCCCACTCTCTCCCTACTTATTCAATATAATTCTAGAAGTCCTAGCCATAGCAATCAGACAACAAAAAGAGATCAAAGGGATACAGATTGGAAAGGAAGAAGTCAAAATATCACTATTTGCAGATGACATGATAGTATATTTAAGTGATCCCAAAAGTTCCACCAGAGAAGTACTAAACCTGATAAACACCTTCAGGAAAGTGGCTGCGTATAAAATTAAATCAAATAAATCAGTAGCTTTCCTCTACACAAAAGAGAAACAAGCCGAGAAAGAAATTAGGGAAACGACACCCTTCATAATAGACCCAAATAATATAAAGTACCTCGGTGTGACTTTAACCAAGCAAGTAAAAGATCTGTATGATAAGAACTTCAAGCCTCTGAAGAAAGAAATTGAAGAAGATCTCAGAAGATGGAAAGATCTCCCATGCTCATGGATTGGCAGGATTAATATAGTAAAAACAGCCATTTTACAGATTGATCTACAGATTCAAAGCAATCCCCATCAAAATTCCAATCCAATTCTTCAAAGAGTTAGACAGAACAATTTGCAAATTCATTTGGAATAACAAAAAACCCAGGATAGCTAAAACTATCCTCAACAATAAAAGGACTTCAGGGGGAATCACTATCCCTGAACTTAAGCAGTATTACAGAGCAATAGTGATAAAAACTGCATGGTATTGGTACAGAGACAGACAGATAGACCAGTGAAATAGAATTGAAGATGCAAAAATGAACCCACATACCTATGGCCACTTGATTTTTGACAAAGGAGCCAAAACCATCCCATGGAAAAAGGATAGAATTTTCAGCAAATGGTGCTGGTTCAACTGGAGGTCAGCATGTAGAAGAATGCAGATCGATCCAGGTTTATCACCCTGTACAAAGCTTAAGTCCAAGTGGATCAAGGACCTCCACATCAAACCAGATACACTCAAACTAATAGAAGAAAAAGAGGGGAAGCATCTCGAACACATGGGCACTGGAAAAAATTTCCTGAACAAAACACCATTGGCTTATGCTCTAAGATCAAGAATTGACAAATGGGATCTCATAAAACTGCAAAGATTCTGTAAGGCAAAGGACACTGTTGTTAGGACAAAACAACAACCAACAGATTGGGAAAAGATCTTTACCAATCCAACAAGTGATAGGGCGCTTATGTCAAAAATATAGAAAGAACTCAAGAAGTTAGACTGCAGGGAGACAAATAACCCTATTAAAAAATGGGGTTCAAAGCTAAACAAAGAATTCACAGCTGAGGAATGCCAACTGTCTGAGAAACACCTAAAGAAATGTTCAACACCTTTAGTCATAAGGGAAATGCAAATCAAAACAACCCTGAGATTCCACCTCACACCAGTGAGAATGGCTAAGACCAAAAACTCAGGTGACAGAAAATGCTGGCGAGGATGCGGAGAAAGAGGAACACTCCTCCATTGTTGGTGGGATTGCAGACTGGTACAACCATTCTGGAAATCAGTCTGGAGGTTCCTCAGAAAATTGGACATTGAACTACCTGAGGACCCAGCTATACCTCTCTTGAGAATATACACAAAAGATCCCCAACATATAACAAAGATACATGCTGTACTATATTCATAGCAGCCTTATTTATAATAGCCAGAAGCTGGAAAGTACCCATATGTCCTTCAACAGAGAAATGGATACAGAAATTGTTGGACATCTACACAATGGAATACTACTCAGCTATCAAAAACAATGACTTTGTGTAATTCACAGGCAGATGGATGGAAATGGAAAATATCATCCTGAGTGAGGTAACCCAATCACAGAAAAACACACATGGTATGTATTCACTGATAAGTGGATATTAGCCCAAATGCTCGAAATACTCTAGACGCACAGACCACATGAAACTCAAAAGAATGACCAAAATGCAGATGCTTCACTCCTTCTATAAAAGTGGAACAAGAATACCCTTGGGAGGGAATAGGGAGGAAAGTTTAGAACAGAGGCAGAAGGAACACCCATTCAGAGCCTGCCCCATATGTGGCCCATAGGTATACAGCCACCCAACTAGATAAGATGGATGAAGCAAAGAAGTGCAGGCTGACAGGAAACAGATGTAGATCTCTCCTGAGAGACACAGCCAGAATACAGCAAATACATAGGCGAATGCCAGCAGCAAACCACTGAACTGAGAATGGGACCCCCGTTGAAGGAATCTTAGAAAGCACTGAAAGAGCTTGAAGGGGCTTGAGACCCCATATGAACAACAGTGCCAACCAACCAGAGCTTCCAGGGCCTAAGCCACTACCCAAAGACTGTACATGGACTGACCTTGGGCTCCAACCGCATAGGTAGCAATGAATAGCCTAGTAAGAGCACCAGTGGAAGGGGAAGCCCTTGGTCCGGCCAAGACTGAACCCCCAGTGGAAGTGATTGTTGGGGGAAGGTGGTAATGGGGGGAGGATGGGGAGGGGAACACCCATATAGAAGGGGAGAAAGAGGGGTTAGGGGGATGTTGGCCTGGAAACCAGGAAAGGGAATAACAATCAAAATGTAAATAAGACATATCAAGTTAATAAAGATTTGGGGGTAAAGAAATAAAATAGACACCTGAGGAAAAAGAGGAGGGCAAGTAGATGGGAAAGGAAGTAAGGAGGGGGATGGGGATGGTAATCAAGTGTAGGGGCAGTGGATAGGCTAGGAGTGAGAATGGAAATCAGTAGGACAAGTTCACAGCACTAGTCAGAGATTTGAGACAGCGAAGGCTACCAAGAGTCCATGAAGGTGACCCTAGTTGAGGATCCTAGCAGCTGGAACTATGGAAACAGAAGTGGTCACCTCCTGTAGACAAGTATGACTTCCAACAAAGGAAAGGGAACATCAACTCATCCACAGAAACTTCAACTCAAAATTTCTCCTACCTACGAAATGCACAGGGATAAAGAAGGAAGAGAGTTTGAGGAAATGGCCAGCCAATGCTGTCCAACTTGAGACCCACCCCGAGGGAGAGAGTCAACTTCTGACACTATTCATGATGCTCTGCTATGCTTGCACACAGGAGCCTAGCATAACTGTCTCTTAAATGGCTTCATCCAGCAGCTGATAGAAACAGATTCTGAGATCCACAGTCAAAAATTAGATGAAATTCAGGAGTTTTATACAGGAGTGGGGGCTAAAATTGATGGAGCCAAGAGGGTAAAGAATACACACACAAAAAAAAAAAAACCTACAGAGTCAACTTGGGCACATGGGGGTTCACAGAGACTGAACCATCAACCAAAGAGCATGCAGAGACTGGACCTAGTTTCCTACACGTTTGTATAAGATATGCAAGCTTGGTCTTCATGTGGGTCTCCTAAATTGGAATAGGGGCTGACTCTGTTGCCTGCCTTTACATCCCTTTTCCCTAGCTGGCTGACTTTTCTGGTCTCAGTGAAAGAGGATACGCTTAGTCCTGCTGGAACTGGATGTCCCAGGGCAAGGTGTTACCCAAGGGGGATTTCCCTTTCTCTGAGGAGAAAGGGAGCACATTCTGGGATGTAGGATCTGTAAGGGTGTGGCTGGAAGGAGAGGAGAGAGGGGGCTGTGATCAGGATGTAAAGTGAATTCATCAATTGATTGGTTGATTGCTTGATTGATTGGTTTAAAATGAGGGGCCACTTGCAGCTGCTACTGAAAAAGAACTCTCATCCCTCCATCAGCTTAGCTTCTGTTCAGACAGGGGTTGCAGCTGACCAATCCTACTAGAATGTCAGGTTTCTCTCTCTTATAGTCATTCTGATTCATTTTGACCAGAAAGATACTAGCATGGGCTACGTTGACAGAGAACATTCAGACTCTCTACCGGAAAGGTCCAGCAATACAATCATGAGACAATAAAATACAGCTCCCAGCATGAAAGAAAAATCCCTGCAGAGCATAGCATAACACACATCAACACTGGAAATGCCTCAGGACACACAGCAGGAGGGCGAGTTCATGAGCTTCACCCCCAGCTGCAGGCAACCCTCAGCATTCTTGAGACTCTCAGTCCTGCAGGAGTTACTGACCCTCTCAGGAGTCTGAGTGCTCATTCTGCCTGCCATGAGGACTCTCTGCTCTCTGCTGCTGATAGGCTGCCTCCTTTTCTCCTATGACACTCCAGGTAAGCCTGAGGGGCTGCAGCCCCTGCTCAGGACTGGGGACCTCAAGGCAGAAACCTGATCCTGTAGAAGCAATGATCCTGGCATGGATTCTGATGGATGTATTTCTTTACTTACTTATTAACTTTACATCCCATTCTCTGCCGCTTTCCAGCTCACCCCTCCAACAATCCTTCTCCCATCCCCTTCTCCTCTGAGTTTGTGGAGCCACTCTGGGTAACCCCAACCCCTGTACTACAAGTCTGTATGAGGTTAGGCACTTCCTCTCCCACTGAAGCCAGACAAGAAAGCCCAAGTTCAAGAACATATCCCACACACAGGCAACAGCTTTTGGAGTAGCCTCAACTTCAGTTATTGGAAGCCCACATGAAGACCAAGCTGCATATCTGTGACATATGTGCAAGGAAGCCTAGGTATAGCCCGTATATGTTCTTTGGTTGGTAGTTCAGTCAGACTCTGAGAGCACGAAGGGTCCAAGTTACTTGATTCTGTTGGTCTTCCTGTGGACATTCTAACCCCTTCAGGGCCTTCAATCCTTCTTTCTACTCTTTCATAAGGGTCACCAAGCTCTATCCGCAGTTAGACTGTGGGTGTCTACATGTGTCTGAGTCAGTTGATTGATAGAGGACAGCCATGGTAGACTCCTATCTTCAAGCAGAACAAAATATCCTGAATTGTGTCAGGGACTGGTGCTTGTCCATGGGATGGGTCTCAAGTTGGGCCAGTTATTGACTCCCCCAGGCTGTGCTCCATCCACACTCCCTGCACTTCTTCAGACAGGATAAGTTTGGGGTTGGTATCCCTATGATTACTGCCTGGTCATGGGAGGCAGCCTCCCCAGGCTCCATATCCCCAATGCTGTCAGTCACAGCTATGGACACCCCAACTGATTCTTTGGTTTCTCCCCTATCCCAGGTCTCTGTCTCTTTCTCCAGGTTCTGTATGCCATCCACTAAGTTGTCTCCTGTACTATTGTGTTCAAAGCTATTTCCCATTTTCTCTTCTATGAGATACAGTGTTGAGGTCTTTGATCCACATGAACTTGAGTTTCATGCAGGGTGATAAATATGGATAGATTTTCATTCTTCTTCATACAGACATCCAGTTAGACTAGCACCTTTTGTTGAAGTTCCCTTCTTTTTTCTATTGAATGGTTTTGTATTCGTTATGAAAAATCAAGTGTCCATAGGTGTGTGGGCTTATTTCTGGTTATTTGATTCAATTCCATTGATCAAAATACCTGTTTCTATACTAATACCATCCAGTTTTTCTCACTATTGCTCTGAAGTACAGCTTGAGGTCAGGGATGGTGACACCTCCCAAAATTTTTAAAGCTCAAAATTGTTTTGACTCTCCTGGTTTATCATTTTTTCATATGAAGTTGAGAATTGCTCTTTCAAGGTTGATTAAAAGATTGTGTTGGAGTTTTGATAGATAATACATTGAATCTGAGGATTGCTTTTGGTAAGATGGTCATTTTCACCATTTTCATCCTGCTGATTCATGAGCATGGGAAGTCATTCCATATTCTGATATATTCTTCACATTCTTTCTTCAGGAACTTGACATTCTTGTCATACATATCTTTTACTTGCTTGGATAGAGTTACACCAAGATATTTTATATTATCTGTGGCTATTGTAAAGGGTGATGTGAGACTTCTAACATTTTGAAACTTGGCCACATGACTGAGAAGTACACCAAGTATTTTCATAGTCTAGCAGACTTCAGGAGAAATCACAGATTAAAAATCCTCTGGACAGTGAAAGCAACCCTTCCCATAAAACACATGTGGAAAATAATTCCACATATGCAAATAGTAAATGATTACAAGGTTTAATAATCATGATAATGTAAAATTAAGCAAAGTAATTAAAATACTAATTTCACTAGTATTGCAATGGATATCATGGACTTTGATCAAAATCACTCTTTTATTTGTCCTTTCCCATATAATAATCCAAATGCCCTTTCTTCTTCACACACTAATTTATGCCTCTAGGTTCTATGTAAGAGAGAACACACATGATACATGACTCCATGTCTTGCTTATTCTTCTACTCTGAGGCTCAGCATTTTCATCCTTACTCTTACAAATATCTCTCTTTCTCTCTCTCTCTCTCTCTCTCTCTCTCTCTCTCTCTCTCTCTCTTTCTCTCTCCTCCCTCCCTCCTTCCTCTTTCTCTCCCTCTCCTCTCCGTCTCCCAAACCCCCTCTCTATATATCTATTTCTCTATATCTCTCTCCCTCTCTGTCTGTCTCTCTGTCTGTCTCTGTCTGTCTCTGTCTCTCTGTCTCTGTCTCTGTCTCTGTCTCTGTCTCTCTCTCTCTGATGTAGTAATAGGTGTATTGGGAAGAAGCTTGAGTCTAAATATCAAACATAAAAGCTACATTCATAATTCTGCTGCTCATCCTTGCCAAGTGTGTGATTTCATTACCTGTCCTAAGGTTCACTCCCATGAAAATGGCTTAGAAGAGAAAACTTCCCCCATTAAATTAGATATGTTATCTACCTATCTTGTATCACCAAAACATTCTCAATTATTGGCATTATACATATGACTCTAAATGGTATCTGCTCTCTCCTTGCAGTTGTTGGAGAACTAAAACGTGTTGGATTAAAAACAGAGTTTGAGCAGTGCCAGAGAATCAGAGGGTACTGTCTCAATACCTATTGTCGTTTTCCTACCTCCCATGTGGGTGGCTGTTACCCGGAGAAGCGCTACTGTTGCAAGAACATACGATGATTGAAAGGAAGCACATAGGAGTCAAGTGACATATGTGTAACTGATGTTTTAATAAAGGAAACATTTTTAAGCTTACCTACTTCAGACCCTATTGAAACCTATATTTTGGTCTAGCAAGGGTTGAGAAATTGCAAGGCTCATGTCCTGCCTAGGAACAGGAGAGGGGGATTCCAGAAATCCTGCCTAGTTCTGAGTAATGATTTGAGTAATAACAAATGTTATTGGAATTTATTGCCAAAACACATGTGAGTAGTGCAGACGAACCACAAGACTGGACAATAAATAAGGTTCTCAGTCCCCCTGAAACTTAACAGAAGGTAACTCTTCCATGTTCTCAATGTTAAATAAGGCTCCATTTGTAGATCTGAGGCTTAGAGCCCTAAGGCAGTACATGATGGTTTTATTTTTTTTTCAGGGCTGGGGACCGAACCCAGGGCCTTGGGCTTGCTAGGCAAGTGCTCTACCTCTGAGCTAAATCCCCAATCACATGATGGTTTTATAAGAACAGCATTTATAACAGTAAATTGTCCCACCAAAGCTTTTTTTCCCTATGGATAATGTCTCAGTGTTTTGATCAGTATTGTTTTAGTCAGCAATGACAACAGCAACAGCAACAACACCAACAGTACACAGACATACACACACACACACACATACACACACACACACTTTATTTTTGCTTTGTTTTGTTCTTTGTAAAATATATTTTGACTATATACGATACCTTCCCCAAATCCAACTAGATCCCATCCCTAATTATTCCACTAACTTTGCTCTCTTAAAAAATACGATAAAAAAGGGGATGAGAGTGGAGAGATGGCTCACAGGTTAAGAGCAATGTCTGTTCTTCAAGAGGTGCTGAGTTCAATTCCCAGCAGCCACATGACCCAATACCCTGTTCTGGTGTGTCTGAATACAAATAGGATATACACATATAAAATTTTTAAAGTTAAAAAAACAATAGAAACTGTGTTTATACATTCATGCCCAAGACAGAGAGAAGGAGTGAGAGACAGAGACAGAAAGAACATGGAGTCTATTTTGTGCTAGGCAACTATTACTGGGCATGTGGTCTGCCCTGCATATGGTTGATAATTCCACTGTGACTCCTATAACCAAAGGATGAAGGCATCCCATTTTTGCACTATTGAACATGAAGATACTGAGCTGGTTCTCAACTACAACACACTACTCTCTGGTGTTCATTGTATGGAAGGCACTATACCTGCTACCACAGAACAAAAACAGTTATCAGTCTCACCCAGCTGTGAACACACTGCAAGCTACAGCCCTGATCTGCCTGCACAGTATGCCCACTGATACAATAGGATCACAAATGTTAGGGACCTATCAAATTGCCTTTTTATTGGATTCAAAACCTCCTTCATCATATGTTAGTCATAACTGGTTGTCATAATGTGACCAAGGATGTGAAACTAGATAGATAATCTGCCATAGGGGAACCCTACTATAGTTATTCTTTTAAATTAACATCCTAATAAAATGACACTTATGGACACATTGCTATCTCCACAGATAAGTACACCACTCATGACTCATCAGACACTTTTTGCAATAGACAGTAACTAACACAGAGAATTCAACAATGTGCTGGCTCCCTTTTGTTCTGGTTTGTTACACTGGCCTTCGGTGCACCTGGTCCTCTCCAGTGTGTTACTAAAGGTTATGCCTTGCCTCCTGTCTCTGGGATCATGGAGGATGACACCTTGATTCCCACCTTCTTCATGTCCCAAACCAATTGATCAAGATGTAAATGAAGAGAGAAGAAACACAAATATCACCTAAAATATATTTTCCCATGCATTCAGAGTTGGACCAAAACATTTTCCAATGAAAATCCCAGAAGCTCACCCACCTCTCGACCACAGTTTTGGTTTATGTTTTCCTAAAACTATAGGTGTTAGCAAGTGTGGAGTCAGACCTTCTACTCCAGAGAGGAAGATTAGGTCACTTACATTGCCCGGGATAATTAAAGTCATATAATTAGTAGTGAAAAGCAGGAAAAGAAGCCTTATTTGCTATGGCCATATTAGGAAGGACAACAAATAGATCCATTAACTCTCACTACACTCCAGGGCACCTTTGAGATCCTGATACCGAGGGCACGTTTCAGACAGAAGGTGGGAGACAGAAGATTAGGCCAAGACGTGGTCTCACCATCATTCTATCAGCTCAACATCATCTGGCAAGTTGTAAATCTTTCTCCAGGAGGTAAGGTCCTTCTCTGGTTGCTCTGTGGGCTTCAAATTTCTTCTTCTAGGAGGTGATTCCTAGCACGATTCTAATTTATTTGGGAACCACTGTTTCAATAATCTGATACTTAAAGACTGGGTCACAACATAACATTTTGGGATATATTCACTCATGCCAGGCTTGCTTGTTACATAAGCAGGCAACCAAGAGTAAGAAAATATCGAGGACCAAACGCACATTACCAACATAGCCATATAAATTAAATAAAAGCGAGCCATGAAATATATTGTACCCAGTATTATGCAGGTATAGTAGACACAATACTACACAGTATAATATCACGTACGGTAAGAGGTTATCAATAGCATAAAATCAATCTTAATGTCATCATTGAAAAGTGAATGTTGCTGCCAAATGGCAAAGAGCAGGACAAAATGAGCAGATGTGTGAAAATAGGGTGATGATATACGCAAGAAGGTGAACAGTTAAGAGAATTTCAGAAAAAGGAGAGTTACAAGGGGTCTTGTGACCTCCATTTTCTGGCTCTGCGCTCCCTCTTCAGTCCTGAGAAGACTTGTGAGGCTTCCTTCCTTCTGTCATTTAGACTGGGAAATCTCAATGGAGCTCCTTTTGAGTTTGTGGATTCTTTCCCATCGGCTAACATCTACTGTTAAGCTCAATTTAGGATTTCATTTTCAACACTAGAATTATGGTTTTTGCAGAGTGAAAGTTTTGCTATAGCCCACTAAATTAAAAAAAAAAAAACCTTCTATTTCATGGAGTCTAGTAGATATCCTTTGAGGGATAGTAATTTAACAGCACCCAAAATTAACTTTTCTATCAAAATCTTATCAAATATCTTCAAGGTAGCAACACAATTACATCATAGGAACTACATATCCTGTATATCTGATACTTGCTATTCCCTGACCCACTTCTCCTTTGCCCCACTCTACCCCACCACGGTTGTATTCTGCTTCTATGTATGGGCTGTTTTTCTTCTGAGATTCCACATGGCAGTGACACCAGAAAATGGTGGTTTTATTTCTACGTCTGGTTTACTTCATTTAGTATAAGTCCTCCAGACCGATCAAGGAAGCTACCGGCAAGATCTTAAAGCTTAATTTGTTCCTTTGCGTAAGGCAATTTCCACTCTATATTTCTCTGCATTTTAAGATTTAAGTATAATTCAAGTAAACACTTTTCTGAGGTGAACATGCCAAAATTCCCAGCACTTGGGAGACTAAGTATGGTGATCACAAGTTGAAGGCCAGTTTGAGGTGTCAAGTGAGCTCAAAGATAGTTGTGGCCACAAACAGAAGCTGTACATAAAAGGAAAATTATTTCCTGATATCCACTGTACTTTCACTTTTCCTCTACTTGCAAATGCAATTTAGAAGCCTCTTCCTTAATTTTCCAGTATGTGAAACATTTTCCAATTCCATTTGTTGAACTGGGAGTCCTCATGACCGGACAATCCATCCTTTAATACAAAGGCTCCTGAAGGATGCTTTTAGATTCAATGAAGAAAAAAATGTACTTGTGTTTGCTCCATTCTGAAGAAAACCATGATCTGACTTGTAAATTTGTGGGCATTAAATACCTGAGCCTAGTCAGGCCACCCTAACACACAGACACACACAGACACACACAGACACACACAGACACAGACACAGACACACACACACACACACACACACACACACACACACACACACACATGTATGTGCATCTCTCACTTGAAGGAATCTGAAGTGCTGACACAGATGCAGCCTGTGGAAAACCATCTCTATCAAGATGACTGTTTGTAGATGCCCGATGCATGCTAGAGCTCTTGGTACATCAGCAGATATACTTGTAATGCTGAACGGTTATAGAGAAGCCTGGATGTCCCCGGAATATTACAACAATCTTTATCTTAATTGAGCTGAGGATGTATCATATACTGGCAGAAGAGTTCCTGTTATTCCTTCCCTCTCTAAACTTTGTTTTGTAACAAACCTAGCATCTTTAGATACCTTGCTACATATAATTAAAGGAAAAGTAAATGGCAAATATGTAAGTAGAAATCATTACAATGCAGATGTTTCAACATCTGTTTTGCACACCAATACAAGTGGAGTCCCACACCAATACACCCACGTGGAGTCCCAGAAGAGGCATGTGTTCATTACCCCCATCTTCATTGAAGACTAGCTGTCACAGTCCCAAAGGTAATTCCTGCAACCTGGTTAAATTTTTGGCTTTGAGTTTCCTTGGCACTATACAAAGACACTAAGGCCATCTATACAGTAGATACATATTTCTCTCTAGAGAAAAATGAGTCAGGAATAAAAGAGAAAGTTTATATAGGTCAGTGCTTACAGAGGCCTGGGAAAGATGTGGTCAGCACTTTCCATGACCTTATTTGCCTCCTCTAGTGAGTGGTTATGGGAAAGCCCAGGCAAAGGGACTGTAGCTGTGCTTTATCCAGAGCTGACATCCAAATTGTCTGTCCTTCCAGGGACCCCCTGCCCCAGGCTGGGGGCAAGAAATTCCTAGGAAAGCCTAAGAGGTTTATGGTTATTTGTCCTAACACTTCTGAAAGAGACTTCCAGGGGTGATATTAAATCGGTAGTGTGGAACTGCAGGTTCAAACGTGCCAATTTAAGATAGAGTTAAATTGTCCTTTGTCCCCCCTGTGAGGAAATGTGATCCTGGGTAAAAAAAAAAACATTGGCAGTTTTGCACATACTTGGAAAAAAACTGTTGTTTCCCACAGACTTAGATTTTTCTTAACCTACGTGATTGAGGGTTCTTGAATTCTTCAACCTCCCTTCTAGACCACCTACCAGAGGTAGCAGAAAAGAAAGTTGGGTAGGAAAAGGGAATTGTGGACCTGTTTAGAAGGAGTGCTTTAAGGAAAATACTCTTTGTTGTCAGGATACCAGCAGTCCACTCCAATACTAATCACCAAACACAAATCAATATCAGAGGTACAACCCAGCAGAAACCAGAAGGCTCCGATGATTTGAAAGTGGCCAGAATCACTCAGAATACTATGAGAAGTTCTTTTGTGCACTTCTTTCTAATAAGTGAAGACCAGCAAAAAGCAGTGAGATGTTGCAGGAGCATTTCCTCACTGTAGGGCTCCATTTATTGACTTTCTCAACACCAGGCACCATCTCTAGACTCTATTTTCATCAAAATGTCACATAGCCTCTCACAAGGCAGCTTCCAGAAAAACAACATATGATACAACTGAGTTTTTCAAGAAACCAGAGACTTGCACATCATATCCCCCTCCTGTTTTTCTTAACTGTCTTTTTCTCTAACACTAACAACTGCTTATGTAATCAAACAAAACAACCTCAAATGTCTATCAAGAGATAAGCCTCAGACTCTGGTGTGCTTTGAGTGAGAAATGAGCCCTCAGAAGTTCATGTGTTTGAACAGAGTCCACAAACCATACAGAGCACTTTTGGATGATTGGCGATCCTTTATACAGAGGAAGGTCAGTGGGGAAGTGGGGAACGGGAATAGGCCTTAAGGTTTTAGAGTTCTGCCCCATTACCTAGCCATTCTCTACTGACTACACATCCCAAATGACCAGCTGTGCCAGGATTCAGCCTCCAGGCTTTCCCTCTCCTATGGAAGCACCACCACCACACCGCCCCCATACTGTGAGCCACCATTAACTCCTCCTCCTCCTCTAAGCTGCTTGTCAGTCATGACAAGATAAGTTCCCACTATAGGTATATAAAGGATTTCCCCCAGGATATTCTTAAAGGGAGAAACTTTCTCAAGAACATGATGACTCTTTCGGAGCTAGAATATAGGTAAGATATAAAATACATGAGGAAAGTGAGTTTAGTAATGATGGAACACTTGAGTATAAAATAACAATGAAGGAAAGATCGTGGGTACGAGAGATTTGTTGAGCAATCAAGTGAATGAAGAAGAGAGATGATGTTAGATTTAAGACAAATAATGAACCATGTACACTGCTTTTTTACATGGTGGTCAAGAAAACCTCCCCTGCCCCTCTCATCTTAACTCCCACTTGGGGTCCACCTCATATAGACAGGCCTTCCTGCACTCTACCCTCAAGGTTAATCTCAGGCACCATTTTCGCTTTTGTCTCAAAAACAAACAACATTCTATGTTGAGTAACTTTTGATCTCTACACTTAAGAAACACTGACCTCCTCCATTTAAACGTCTAAGTTCATTGGTAATCAATCTTCAGTCTAGATGCCAGGTGTGCCTGCCCTTACCATGCTGTGGGCCGCTCCATAAAGGAGGAAAGGCAGAAGAGCTATCCATGGCTGTTTTCCAGGATCACTTCCTGCTGACTGGCATGATATCCTCTGTCCATCCCAACAAACCATCTCTCTCCTCATCATTTGGAATTATGTTATTTCCAGTGCTTCACTGAGTAACTCCCCACAACACCCTGAAAGCCATCTCTGAATCATTGATTTCTATTTCCCAGAAACCCATCTCTAACTACAGGCTTTAGCGCCTACCAACAAATGACTATGACTTAGGATCTCATTTCATCTTCTCTCCTGGATTCACATACACTCACTCATCTCCTCGATATGAAAGCCTTAGAGTTCAACAGGTACACACGATCTCTATGCCCTCTCTTGTACTGTGTGGGTAGCTTCTGTTAACATAACTCACCTCTACCATGTGATCCCTCCTTCTCCATGGTCACCAGACAGCTGTACGCCATTTCCTTATATCCCCTGATTGGTGACTTCCTTGTGACTGTTTTCCCAACCTCAGGTGTAATTGATGGTCTTCACCTTCAAAGGCAGCAATCATCTCTTCCTGATTCTTTTGCTTTTCACCTCTAGCACATTCTTAAGTCTTAAGTTGTTAGAATGAGCACAGATAGGCTCTTGGCATCCTAGAGGACCTTATACAATGCCCTCTTCATTAGCACTCCAACATTTTATGCTCTGTTGGGCTCTGTTTGTGCTTGGTGGAATTATAACCATTCTTACATGGAGAACACCTGCTTCCATGAAGTGAATCCCTTGCAGATCTACTTGAATTCTTGCCATTTAATGGGTTAATGAACCTTCTCTTCTCCTGGTTCACTAAAATTTATTGCCAAACCTCCTGCCAAGAGGCAAGACTACTGGGCAAAAGAAAAGAGCCCTACCATTTACCCTTTACATAATTCCCTGTACTTAGGCTATAGGTTTTAATTACCAAAGCCAGCAATTTTTTTCCAACCTCCATGCATTTACTTGCAAATTTCCTTTCTCTTTACAGGTGAAGAATATCCTTTTTTATAGGTTATTTTATTTATTTATATTTCAAATGTTGTCCTCTTCTGGGTTTCCCCTCTGCAAACACCTCATTCCATCCACTCTGACCCCTGCTTCTATAAGGGAGCTTACTCATCCAACTACCTCCTCCCACTTGACCACCCTAGCATTCCCCCACTTTGGGTCTCCACAGGATGAAGGACCTCCAATCCCATTGATGTCTAAATAGAAAATCCTTTGCAACATAAGCAGTTAGAGACATGGGTCCCTCCAAGTGTACTCTTTGGTTGATGGTTTAGTCTCCTGGAGATATAGTGGTGTTGGTTGTTTGATATTGTTGCTTTTCCTATGGAGTTGCAAAACCCCTTCAGCTTCTTCAGACCTTCTCCTAACTCCTCCATTGTAGTCCCATTCTCAGTCCAATGGTTAGCTTCGAGCATCTGCATCTGTATTGGTCAGACTCTGGCACAGCCTCTCAGGCAACAGCCATACCAGGCTCCTGCCAACAAGTGCTTCTTAGCATCAGCAATAGTGTCTGGGTTTGATTTCTGCAGATGGGATGGATCCTTAGGTGTGGCAGGAAGCAGTTATTAACCCTTAGAATGATCAAGGAAGTCTTGGGGTGTTTTAGAAGTTACCAGCAAGCATTCAGTATAGTTAGGTAGAATGAAAGAGACCATCAGTCTTTAAACTACAATTTTGTCCAACTCTGCATCCCAATTCAACCCATTCCAGGGTTGGCACACTCCTGACATGGGGCAAGGGGTGGTGTCTTATTGGATAGAGATTCAGGAAAAGTGTATGTTCCATACAATGAGAAACTACATACAAAATCTATTCTCTTCAAAGAAGTTGGGTTTTGTTCTATCAACTGACTGTTATTGACACATAATTTAAAAAGCAGTCTGCTTTGTTCAGTGTCTACCAACATATAGATTTTATTATTTGCCCTTTACATGGTGTAGGGTGTAATGCCTGACTACTCTACAAAGTAAAACAGGAAAGTATGTACATTGGGGATGAAAATCTCATACCCCATCCACAGTCAGTCAAGAAAGACAGTACAGAGTCCCCCAAAAGGATGCCTCTGATGTTTACAATATGAAGCTCAAAGCTTCCTCCACCCTCAAGCATGTAAGCTTCAGGAGACAATACTCTTCTTCCTTGGTCATAACAAGGGCAGCTCTCAAGAGACTAGGGGCTTCCTAGATAGCAAAACAAAACAAACAAGTCAAAAACTCAAACCCACCAAATTTATCCAAACCAACCCATCTAAGCTAAGGACCATGCTGCATCCCTCACTTTCCAAAGGAAGATCAAAATAACCCTGCTCCTTCCCTTGTAACCTTATTCCCTCAGTGGTACTGGTGTCCCTGTAGCAGGCTTGGCCTCCTGATCTGGGACCTTCTGAAATGGTGGGCATCCATGTATTCCTACCCTTAGCATGGGAGGTTTTGCCACTTGATTACTTCTGTGAAGGGCACAGTCAGTTTTCTGTAATAATATGAAGATATACATATTCAAAATAGCACATAGACCATACTCAATATAAGGCCTACACTGGAGAACAAGAATTAAAAGACATGAACTGGACTCAGTAGGTTTAAGAGAGCCACGGGGGTTGTGTGTACAGGGAAATGGTTGTACATCTGCAAGGGGTTGGTGATACAGGAAAATAAGATAATAAGTCACTGTATGAAATTCTCAAAGTAATAATTTTATTGAAAGTTTTAAATGCTTTTAAATTTTTACCTTTTTAATATTGTACATCCCAACCACGATTTTTCTTCCTCGTTCCCTCCTCACACTAATTCCCTTCTTCCCCCACCCCAAACATTCATCTGCTCCTCCTCCAGTTCTTTTCAGAAAAAGGGAGGCCTTTCATGGCTATTAACTAGTCATGACATAACAAGTTGAACATGCAATATATTAACACAAAACAATTAACCTTGCTTCTTATATGTTCTATCTGTTTCCCATTACCACATCTTATTGAACATTTCACAAACAAAAAAGGAGATTATCTAAAATATCCTGTCTCAGAATCACTGTTTGATCAAAGAACTGACACACCCAGAGACACATTAATAAATAATCTTAGATATCAAACCATCTTCAGTGCCACCATACAGGTACACACTCTCCTACTGTACACCCTGCACACTAAAAAGAAAACATCATCTCTGACCATCATACCTTAGGAATGCAAGTTGCTTTGACTATTAAAGAAAAACTTATTAGGGAAACATCTTGCAATTGAACCATTTGAAAGGACACTCTGCTCCCACTGCTTCGACAAAAGAGAGCTTGGAGCATCATCCTTAATCTTAAATGCACAGGCAAACACTACAGCAAGGGTAGGGTGTTGTGAACCTGAAGAACTGAGCCACAGGAAGCTGGTCCAAACTGCCATGTCACGATGGCAGACAGGAGCAAAATGTTCAGGGTGAGGATCAGAGACTAGAAAAAAGATACTTGACATTTCATAATTACTATCTAATGAGAAAAAATAAAACAGGAAAAGAAAATTTAAGTAAATGGGTACACTCTAAAATGTAAGCGGTGAGGGGGGAAAGATAAGAATAAATTCCACACACACAAGATATTCTCTAGTGAAACAAAGTGGGAAAAGGTCAGGGGAAAGAAGTATAAAATCTCAGAATTCTTGTTGGAAAAATATAGAAAAATGAGAGAGAAAAGGAGATACCACGGGCAAAGAGCAGCAGATTGCCACCACTTTACAAAACAAAAACAAGAACTGAAGATGTAGCTCAGATGGCTGAGTCTTTGTCCAACATCTATAAATCCTGGCTTTGATCTGCAACTCCACAATGACCTACCATCAGGGTATATGCCATCAATAGGTGTTGAAGCAGGAGGATGACAAGTTTTAAATCATCTGCAACAACACAGGAAGTTTGGGAGCCTTCTGGATTATATCAACTCTTGTCAAATAAAACAAACCAGTATAAATTAAAAAAACAACCACCAGCTAAAAGAAAAGATCCTATACTTTCTGACAAAAAATTAAAAATAGAGTCTAATTGAATGTAAGACTGATCAACAGGAAGTATTCATGCCTAGTTCTATAAGCCTAGCCTCTGCCCATGACTACAGAGACCATAGATGCTAAAGAAGAAGCTATAGCCACTACTTTCTTAAACCAGTCAAATATTCAGTTATGCCTGTTAAATAGTAACAAACTCCCTGTATTGATGAGAGACAGTGTACATGTCAGCTGGTGTAGGGCTGTTTCATGAGACCAGGAGGACAAGGACAGCATCCAGGCAGACTGGGGGAGGCTAACAGTTTTAGGATTCCAGTTATTGAGATAGCTTAATCCGTGCAGGACTCAGAATGAGATCTTCCCTGCAGGTGGAAGAATATGGTAAATCTGTGACTCCTTTTCTTCTGAGAATATCTAAAGTGTCCATAGTATGAAAAATTATAGTAATATTTAATTCATAATAATATGAAGGCTTGGGAAGGATAACTGATTTCCCCTGGGCTGGGGCCTCCGAGGATTCCAAGTGATATATTTCATGAACAGAAATGCCTAAATTGCCATGAATGCTTGGAATCCTGGGAGAGATTAACACACTGCAAAGACAGTGCATGCACATTAAGAACAGGAGTGTCCCTGTCCTCAGGCCAGAATCAGAGGCAATTTACAAAGTTCTTTTCCAGTAAAGTTTTGGTGAGGTACTTTGCTCTAACAAAGTCTGACAAGTGACTAACAGAAAGCAGCAATGGATTTTCTTTTGCCAATGTAGCAAACTACAAGACCATGGTAATATGGAGCCTTCTGGAGAAATTGCTCACCCAGTCAATTCTCCCACTGACCTGTTTGCCCACATCCTTCTCCCATATTCTTCACAGCCCAAGAGTTTGTCATTCTTTACTTTTTGGAATATGTGGCGTTGTTTTTTTTTGTTTGTTTGTTTGTTTGTTTTTGGTTTTTTTGTTTTTTTTTTTTTTTTTTTTTGTTCTGCATCTGTTTTTACCTCACACATCTCCTATGGCTTTATTCCTTTATCCCATGAGGTCAGAGCAGCCCTGGTTCAAAGCATAAGATACTTGATAGATCTTTACTTCCAGCTGCTTCCTCAGCTGAAATGGCCAGTAACTAAGACTGTGTGACACCATGTGGTAAAGATATATACGTTGTAAATGGTGTAAAGAAGTCCCTGTCTTAGGCCTCAACAGGTACAGAAAGATAGAAATAATCCCATGCATCCTATCAGACCACCACAGTCTAAAGCTGTTCTTCAATAAGAGTAAGGAAAGAACGCCCACATATAAATGGAAGTTGAACAATGCTCTACTCAATGATAACCTGGTCAAGGAAGAAATAAAGAAACAAATTAAAGACTTCTTAGAATTTAATGAAAATGAAGGTACAACATACCCAAACTTATGGGACACAATGAAAGCTGTGCTAAGAGGAAAACTCATAGCTCTGAGTGCCTGCAGAAAGAAACAGGAGAGACCATATATCAGCAGCTTGACAGCACACCTAAAAGCTCTAGAACAAAAAGAACCAAACACACCCAGGAGGAGTAGAAGGCAGGAAATAATCAAACTCAGAGCTGAAATCAACCAAGTAGAAACAAAAAGGACTATACAAAGAAACAACAGAACCAAAAGCTGATTCTTTGAGAAAATCAACAAGATAGATAAACCCTTAGCCAGACTAACCAAAGGACAAAGAGTATGTCCAAATTAACAAAATCAGAAATGAAAAGGGAGACATAACAACAGAGCCAGAGGAAATTAAAAAAATCATCAGTCCTACTACAAAACCTATATTCAATAAAACTTGCAATAAATCTGCAGGAAATGGACTATTTCCTAGACACATATCAGGTACCAAAGTTAAATGAGGAACAGATAAACCATTTAAACAACCCCATAACTCCTAAAGAAATAGAAGCAGTCATTAAAAGTCTCCCAACCAAAAAGAGCCCAGGTCCAGATGGATTCAGTGCAGAATTCTATCAAACCTTCATAGAAGACCTCATACCAATACTATCCAAACTATTCCATGAAATTGAAACAGATGGGGCGCTACCAAATTCCTTCTATGAAGCCACAATTACTCTTATACCTAAACCACAAAGAGACCCAACAAAGAAAGAGAACTTCAGACCAATTTCCCTTATGAATATCAACACAAACATACTCAATAAAATTCTAGCAAACCGAATCCAAGAGCACATCAAAACAATCATCCATCATGATCAAGTAGGCTTCATTCCAGAGATGCAGGGATGGTTTAATTTACAGAAAACTATCAATGTAATTCACTATATAAACAAACTGAAAGTTAAAAACCACATGATCATTTCATTAGATGCTGATTAGATTTGACAACATTAACACCCCTTCATGATAAAAGTCCTGGAAAGAATAGGAATTTAAGGCCCATACCTAAACATAGTAAAAGCCATATATAGAAAACCAGTAGCTAATATTAAACTAAATGGAGAGAAACTTGGAGCAATCCCACTAAAATCAGAGACTAGACAAGGCTGCCCACACTCTCCCTACTTATTCAATATAGTTCTCAAAGTCCTAGCCAGAGCAATCAGACAACAAAAGGAGATCAAAGGGAAATAGATTGGAAAGAAAGAAGTCAAAATTTCACTATTTGCAGATGAGATGATTGTATACTTCAGTGACCCCAAAAGTTCTACCAGAGAACTACTAAAACTGATAAACACCTTCAGCAAAGTGGCTGGGTATAAAATTAACTCAAATAAATCAGTAGCCTTCCTCTACACAAAAGAGAAACAAGCCAAGAAAGAAATTAGGGAAAGACGCCCTTCATAATACTCCCAAATGATATAAAATACCTTGGTGTGACTTTAACCAAGCAAGTGAAAGATCTGTATGATAAGAACTTCAAGCCTCTGAAGAAAGAAATTGAAGAAGATCTCAGAAGATGGAAAGATCTCCCATGCTCATGGATTGGCAGGATTAATATAGTAAAAATGGCCATTTTACCAAAAGCAACCTACAGATTCAATGCAATCCCCATTAAAATTCCAATCCAATTCTTCAGAGAGTTAGACAGAACAATTTATAAATTCATCTGGAATAACCAAAAACCCAGGAGAGCTAAAACTATCCTCAACAATAAAAGGACTTCTAGGGAAATCAACTAAACCTGAACTCAAGCAGTATTACAGAGCAATAGTGATAAAAACTGCATGGTATTGGTACAGAGACAGACA
The DNA here is from genome assembly GCF_011064425.1 of Rattus rattus. NCBI lineage: Eukaryota > Metazoa > Chordata > Mammalia > Rodentia > Muridae > Rattus > Rattus rattus. Next base: position 64,589,320 of record NC_046166.1, on the reverse strand, counting down.
GATAGACCAATGGAATAGAATTGAAAACCCAAAAATGAGCCCACACACCTATGGTCACTTGATTTTTGACAAAGGAGCTAAAACCATCCAATGGAAAAAGGATAGCATTTTCAGTAAATGGTGCTGGTTCAACTGGAGGTCAGCATGTAGAAGAATGCAGATCGACCCATTCTTATCACCCTGTACAAAGCTTAAGTCCAAGTGGATCAAGGACCTCCACATCAAACCAGATACATTCAAACTAATAGAAGAAAAAGTGGGGAAGAACCTCAAACACATGGGCACTGGAGAAAATTTCCTTAACACAACTCCAATGGCTTATGCTCCAAGATCAAGAATCGACAAATGGGATCTCATAAAACTGCAAAGCTTCTGTTTGGCAAAGGACACTGTTGTTAGGACAAAACGGCAACCAACAGATTGGGAAAAGATCTTTACCAATCCTACAACTGATAGAGGGCTTATATCCAAAGTATACAAAGAACTCAAGAAGTTAGACTGAAGGGAGACAAATAACCTTATTAAAAAAATGAGGTTCAGAGCTAAAGAAGGAATTCACAGCTGAGGAATGCTGAATGGCTGAGAAACACCTAAAGAAATGTTCAACATCTTTAGTCATAAGGGAAATGCAAATCAAAACAAATCTGAGATTCCACCTCACACCAGTCAGAATGGCTAAGATCAAAAACGCAGCAGATGCTGGTGAGGATGTGGAGAAAGAGGAACACTCCTCAGTTGTTGGTGGGATTGCAGACTGGTACAACCATTCTGGAAATCAATCTGGAGGTTCCTCAGAAAATTGGACATTGAACTACCTGAAGACCCAGCTATACCTCTCTTGGGCATATACCCAAAAGATGCCCCAACATATAACAAAGACACATGCTCCACTATGTTCATAGCAGCCTTATTTATAATAGCCAGAAGCTGGAAAGAATCCAGATGCCCTTCAACAGAGGAATGGATACAGAAAATGTGGTACATCTACACAATGGAATATTACTCAGCTATCAAAAACAATGACTTTATGAAATTCGTAGGCAAATGGATGGAACTGGAAAATATCATTCTGAGTGAGGTAACCCAATCCCAGAAAAACACATATGGTATGCACTCATTGATAAGTGGATATTAGCCCAAATGATCAAATTACCCTAGATGCACAGAACACATGAAACTCAAGAAGGATGACCAAAATGTGAATGCTTCACTCCTTCTTTAAAAGGGGAACAAGAATACCCTTGGGAAGGAATAGGGAGGCAAAGTGTAGAACAGAGGCAGAAGGAACACCAATTCAGAGCCTGCCCCTCATGTGGCCTATACATATACAGCCACCAAACTAGATAAGATGGATGAAGCAAAGAAGTGCAAGCTGACAGGAACCGGATGTAGATCTCTCCTGAAAGACACAGCCAGATTACAACAAATACATAGGCGAATGCCAGCAGCAAACCACTGAACTGAGAACGGGACCCCCGTTGAAGAAATCAGAGAAAGGACTGAAAGAGTTTAAAGGAGCTTGAGACCCCATATGAACAACAATGCCAACCAACCAGAACTTCCAGGGACTAAGCCACTACCCAAAGACTATATATGGACTAACCCTGGGCTCCAACAGCATAGGTAGCAATGAATAGACTAGTAAGAGCACCAGTGGAAGGGGAAACCTTTGGTCCTGCCAAGACTGAACCCCCAGTGAATGTGATTGTTGTGGGGAGGGTGGTAATGGGGGAGGATGGGGAGGGGAACACCCATATAGAAGGAGAAGGGGAGGGATTGGGGGATGTTGGCCCGGAAACCGGGAAAGGGAATAACAATCAGAATGTAAATAAGAAATACCCAAGTTAATAAAGATGGAGAAAAAAAAAAGAAGTCCCTGTCTTGTAGAACAGTGTAGCCAATTGCAGTGGTTTTTCAGATAATTGGGAATAGCCTTACCCCTACCCCAAGACCCAGCTATACTATTTCTGGACATATACCCAGAAGATGCTCCACTATAACACAAGGACACTTGTTCCTCTGTGGCCATATCAGCTTTATTCATAATAACCAAAAACTGGAAACATCCTAGATGCCCCTCAACAGATGAATGGATAAAGTAAATGTGATTAATCTACACAACGGAATACTACTCAGCAATTTAAAAGAAAAAAGCAAATCATGAAATTTGGAGGTAAATGCATAGAACTAGAACAGATCATTCTGAGTGAGGTATCCCAGACCCAAAAGGACCTGCATGATATGCACTCACTGAGAAGTGGACATTAGTCATAAAGTAAAGGAAAATCAGGCTACACTCCACAAACACAAAGAAGCCAAATTACAAAGAAGGCCCGAGGAAGGATAGATGGATCTTTCTCAGAACAGAAATTAAATAGAATTGGAGGATGATAGAGGGGGGCGACTGGATGGGAAAGGGTGAAGAGGGGCATATGGATGGTAATCAGATGTGGGGGTAGGGGAGAAGGCTGAGAGTGAGAATGAAAATAAGTAGGACAAATTCCTGGCACTGGCCAGAGATCTGAGGCAGGGAAGGCTACCGGGAGTCTATGAAGATGACCCTAGTTGAGACACCTAACAGCTGGGACTATGGAAACAGAAGTGGTCACCTCCTGTAGACAAGTACGACTTCCAGCAAAGGAATGGGAACATCATCAACTCATCCACAAAAACTTCAACTCAAAATTCTCCTACCTACAAAGTGCACAGTGATAAACAGGGAACAGAGATTGAGAAAATAGCCAGCCAATGCTGGCCCAATTTGAGACCTAGAGTGAAAGAGCCAACCTCTGACACTATGCTTGCAGACAGGAGCCTATCATAACTGTCTCTTAAATGGCTTCATCCAGCAGCTGATAGAAATAGATTCTGAGATCCACAGCCAAATATTAGATGAAATTCTTGTAGAAGAGTTTGGGCTAGAATTGATGGAGCCAAGGGGGTCAAGAATACACAAGAAAAACTACAGAGTCAACTAACTTGGCACATGGGGGTTCACAGAGACTGAACCGTCAACCAAAGAGCATGGAGAGACTGGACCTAGTTCCCTACACATTTGTATAAGATATGCAAGCTTGGTCTTCATGTGGGTCTCCTAACAATTGGAATGGGGACTGACTCTGTTGCCTGCCTTTAGATCCCTTTCTCCTAGCTGGCTGACTTTTCTGGTCTCAGTGAAAGAGGATATGCTTAGTCCTGCTGGAACTGGATGTCCCAGGGCAAGGGACCCAAGGGGGATTTCCCTTTCTCTGAGGAGGAAGGGAGGGGATTTGGAGAGATAGAATCTGTAAGGGTGTGGCTGGAATGAGAGGAGAGAGGAGGCTGTATCAGGATGTAAAGTGAATTCATTGATTGATTGATTGATTGATTTAGAAAGAGGGGCAACAGCTAGTACTGAGAAAAAACTCTCATTCCTCAGTCAGCTTAGCTTCTGTTCAGACAGGGGTTGCAGCTGACCTATCCTAGTAGACTGCCAGGCTTCTCTCTCTTATAGTCGTTCTGATTCGTTTTGGCTAGAAAGATATTACCATGTGCTACATTGACAGAGAACATTTAGACTCTACCCTGAAAGGTCTAGGAATCCAGGCATGAAGCAATAAAATAGAGCTCCCAGCATGAAAGAAAAATCCCTGCAGAGCATAGCATAACACACATCATCAACACTGGAAATGCCTCAGGACACAACAGTGGGAGGGCAAGTTCATGAGCTTCACCCCCAGCTGCAGGCAATCCTCAGCATTCTTGAGACTCTCAGTCCTGCAGGAGTTACTGACCCTCTCAGGAGTCTGAGTGCTCATTCTGCCTGCCATGAGGACTCTCTGCTCTCTGCTGCTGATATGCTGCCTCCTTTTCTCCTATGACACTCCGGGTAAGCCTGAGGGGCTGCAGCCCCTGCTCAGGACTGGGGACATAGTGGCAGAAACCTGATCCTGTAGAAGCAGAAATCCTGGCATGGATTCTGGTGGATGTATTTATTTACTTACTTATTCACTTTACATCCCATTCACTGGTAATCTCCAGTGCCCCTCCCACAATCCTTCCCCCATCCCCCTTCTCCTCTAAGCTTTTGTTGCCCCTCTAAGTAACCCCCCCATCCCAGTACTGCAAGTCCTTGTAAGGCTAGGCACTTCCTCTCCCACTGACGCCAGACAAGGAAGCCCAACTTCAAGAACATATCCCACATACAAGCAACAACTTCTGGAATACACTCAACTTCAGTTGTTGGAGGCCCACATGGATACCAAGCTGCATATCTATGACATATGTGCAAGGAAGCCTAGGTATAGCCCGTATATGTTCTTTGGTTGGTAGTCCAGTCAGACTCTGAGAGCTGGAAGGGTCCAAGTTACTTGATTCTGTTGGTCTTCCTGTGGACATTCTATCCCCTTCAGGGTCTTCAATCCTTCTCAAGGGTCACCAAGCTCCATCCACAGTTAGACTGTGGGTATCTACATGTGTCTGAGTCAGTTGGTGGGTGGAGCCCCTCACAGGACAGCCATGGTAGACTCCTATCTGCAAGCAGAACAGAATATCCCAAATTGTGTCAGGGATTGGTGCTTTTCCATGGTATGGGTCTCAAGTTGGGCTTGTTATTGGCTCCCCCAGGCTGTGCTCCATCCACACTCCATGCATTTCTTACAAACAGGATAAACTTGGGGTTGCTTTTCTCATGTTTACTGCCTGGCCATAGGAGGCAGCCTCCCCTGGCTCCATATCCCCAATGCTGTCAGTCACAGCTAAGGACACGCCCCCTCCGATTCTTTGGTGCCTCCCCTATCTGCAGATAATCCCCAGCCCCATGAATTGCAGATTTTCATACATGTATGGACCATCGTGACCCATGCCCCTCTCACACCTGACCCCAAACCCCTCTCCTACCCATACCCTTCTCTTCATCTGCCTTCCACAACCATTCTATTCTCCCTTTCAAGTGAGACTCAAACATCCTTGTTTGTACATTCCTCCCAGTCCAGGGTCTGAGGAGTGTAGCATAGGCACCCTTTATTTTATGGCTAATATCCATTTATACTTGAATACATACTACACATTTCCTTTTGGAACTAGGTTACCTCACTCAGGATGATGTCGATGTACTATATTTTCTTAATCCATTATTCAGTTGAGGAACATCTAGGTTGTTTCCAGTTTCTGGTGATTAGGAATAAACCTGCTATGAAAATAGTTAAGCAAGTGTCTTTGTGAGATAGTGGAACATCTTTTGGGTATACGCCCAGGAGTGGTATAACTTCTTCTTGAGGTAGAACTATTCTCAGTTTTCTAAGAAACTGCCAAATTGATTTCCGAAGTGGATTTATAAGTTTGCACTCCCACCAGTCATGGAAGATGCCTCTCTGTGTTCACATCTTCACACAGGTGCTGTCACTTGAGTTTTTGATTATGGCCATAATAAGAGAGAATCTCAGGATTGTTTTGATTTGCATTTCCCTAATGATTAAAGACTTTGAACATTTCTGGACATGCTTTCAGCCACTTGAGATTCCTATATTGAGAATTCTCTCTTTAGCTCTATGCCCTATTTTTTAATTGGGTTATTTGAGTTGGTGGTGCCTAACCTCTTGTTTTTGTTATATTTTTGGATATCAGCCCTCTTTCAGATGGAGAGTTGGTGAAGATCCTTTCCCAATGTGTAGGCTGCCATTTTGTCTATTGACAGTGTCCTTTGCCTTACAGAAGCTTTTCAGTTTCATGACGTTGCCTTTGCCCATTGTTGACCTTAGAAACTGAGCCATTGGTATTCTTTTAAGGAAATTGTCTCCTGTACCAATGTGTTCAAAGCTATTTCCCATTTTCTCTTCTATGGGATTTAGTGTTGAGGTCCTTGATCCACTTGAACTTGAGTTTTGTGAAGGGTAATAAATATGGCTAGATTTTCATTCTTCTCCTTGTTGACATCCAGTTACACAAGCACCATTTGCTGAAGATCCTTTCTTTTTTCTATTGAATGGTTTTAGCTTCGTAATCAAAATTCAAGTGTCCATAGGTTTGTGGGCTTATTTCTGGGACTTTGATTCAATTCCATTGATCAACATACATGTTTCTGTACTAATACTATGCAGTTTTTCTCACTATTGCTCTGTAGTACAGCTTGATATAAGAGATGGTAACAACTCCCAAAATTCTTTTATTGCGCAGAATTGTTATGACTCTCGTTGGTTTATTATTTTTGCATATGAAGTTGAGAACTGCCCTTTCAAGGTCTATTAAAAGATTGTACTGGAGTTTTGAGAGATTGCTGAATCTGAAGATTGCTTTTGTTAAGATGGTCATTTTCATTGTGTAAATACTACTGATTCATGAGCATGGGAGGTCATTTCATATTCTGATATATTCTTCAGTTTCTTTCTTCAGGAACTTGGCATTATTGTCATACAGATCTTTCACTTGCTTGATTAGAGTTATACCAAGATATTTTATATTATTCGTGGCTATTGTAAAGTGTGATGTGAGACTTCTATTACTTTTAGAACTTTGTCACATGACTGAGGAGTACACCAAGTGTTTTCCTAGTCCACCAAATTTTAGTAGAAATCACAGTTAAAAATACTCTGGACAGTGAAAGCAACCCTTCCCATAAAACACATGTGGAAAATAATTCCACAAATGCAAATAGTAAATCATGACATTGTTCAATAATTCTGATAATGTAAAATGAACCATAGTAAATAAAATACTAAGTTCACTAGTCCTGCATTTGTGTCCCTAATAAAGAAGATAACTTCAAGTAATGAGATTTATTTTTGCTTTTCAAACTAGTTTGTATTAAATATACAATACAGTGGTTCACATGACATTTTCATGCATGGATATCATGGACTTTGATCACCTTCACTCCTTTATTACTCCATCCTTATTTGTCCTTTTCCATACAATATTCCAAATGCCTTTTCTTCTTCACACACTCATTTATGCCTCTAGGTTCCATGAAGGAGAGAACATGCATAATACATGACTCCATGTCTTGCTTATTCTTCTACTATGATGCTCAACACTTTCATCATTTGTCTTACAAATACCTCTCTCTCTCTCTCTCTCCCTCCCTCCCTCCCTCCTCCTCCCTCCCTCCCCTCCCCCTCCTCTCCCTCTCTCTCTCTCTCTCTCTCTCTCTCTCTCTCTCTCGGCAGAAAAAGAACTCCACATGCTTGGCGCTCATCTGTTTAATACACTCATCTATTTAAGGACATGTATATCTGTTCTGTGCCATGGCTACCATGAATACTGACCGAAGAAGCATGGATCTGTCAGTGCCTCTGTGCTGTGCTAGCTTACATGCCAGAGGTCCCCACTCGGAGCTAGTGCTGTGGATCACATATTTTTTCTAGGGTTAGTTTTGTGAGGACCGTCCATACGGATTGCCATGTGGCTGCACTGCTTCTAGTAATTCAGGGCTTTTATCATAAATGTATGTTACATTTGATCAAAGCCATTTCCTACATCTCCTGACATGGTCATGTAGTTGTCCTCCGGGTTATATTTACTTGTCGCATCTCTTGCACCCTACAATGAAGCCAATTTTATAATCATGTATGAACTCTTTAATGTTGTTTATTTAGGAAATTGCAATCTATGTCCACCATAGAATAGCTGTGTATATATTTCTTCACTTGTTTTGCCCTGTGATGGTTTGAATGAGATGTCCCCCACCCACATACTCCTGGACATGTTAGTACTTGGTCCCTAGTTGGCAACCAGTTGAGAAGGTGTCTAAGGTGTGGCCTTGCTGAAGGAAGTGTGTCACTAGAGGCAAGCTTTGAAGTTTTGAAGCCTTCCCTTATCCCAAGGTCAGATTCCCTGCTTCCTCATTGTGGTTTGAGATGTGAGCCCTTGGTTGTTTCTGCCACCATGTTTGACTGTAGCCACATTTTACTGCCCTGATGGTGATGGACTCTCCTCCATCTCGAAGTGGAAGCCTTCCTTCTATAAGTTGCCTTGGTTTTGGTGTTTTGTCACAGCAATAAAAACAATTAACACATACTTTTATTCAGTTTTATAGCTGGATGAAAATTACTTTGAAAAATTAATCTGGAACTATTCTTTTCCTTACTATTTTATGAAATAGTTTGAGAACTAGTTCTTTTTGGTTTTTGTTTTGTTTTGTTTGTTTTTGAGGGTTTTTTTTGATACTTCAAATGTTATTCCCCTTCCCAGTTACCTGTCCATAAGTCTCCTATTCCCTCCCCCTCCCCTTCTTCTATAAGGTTGTTCCTCTCCCCATCCACCCCTCCTTACTGCCTCCCCCAATGTTCCCTTACACTGGGGGTCCAACCTTGGCAGGACCAAGGGCTTCTCCTTCCACTGGTGCCTAACAAGGCCATCCTCTGCTACATATACAGCTGGAGCCGGACTCAGTCCATGTATAGTCTTCAGGTAATGGTTTAGTCCCTGGAAGCTCTGATTGGTTGGCATTGTTGTTCTTATGGGGTTACAAGCCCCTTCAGCTCTTTCAATCCTTTCTCTAACTCCTCCAACAGAGGTCCCGTTCTCAGTTCAGTGGTTTGCTGCTAGCATTCGCCTTTGCATTTGGCATGCTCTGGCTGTGTCTTTCAGGAGAGATCTATATTCGGTTCCTGTCAGCATGCACTTCTTAACTTCTTCAATCTTATCTAGTTTATGACACTCCAGTATGGTGTTCCTCTTTCTTGGGGTTCTACTACTGGGTCATTATCACGGGTTATTGTATTATGAATCTTCTCAGACTATTTATATCCTTTCAATTCAGTTTGATGAGTCAAATGTGATTAGGAATTTATCCTTTCTTCTAAATGTTATAATTCATGGCAATATAATTTTTCAAGTATTCTATAACAATCTTCTTGTGATTTGTTTTCTAACATCCCCTCTTTTAACCCTAATTTTAATTTTATTAGATTCCCATTGCTTTAATTATTGCCTTTCTTTTAATAATTTTGATTAAGAATTTGTCTTTAATCTTTTATTTATGTTTATCTTTTTAAAGATCCAATTCTTTGTTTCATTGATCATTCTCATTGTTCCCTTGGTTTAAATTTCATTAGTATCACATTACTGATATTTGCTACCATGCCTATATTAGGGACTTTTTTGCATACAGAAAATCAAAAAGGAGAAAACATAAATAATACATAATACATAGTGTGTGTGTGTGTGTGTGTATGTGTGTGTGTGTGTGTGTGTGTGTGTAAAGGGCTCTGTAAATACCCATGGATTCTAAACACTTCTATCTATTCTAATTACCTTCTTAGTTAAAGATAATCATTTAATATCATTCTATCATGAAACTGGAAGTACACTAAGAATTTTTGTATGATTCTTCTTAGCATTGAGAACCTTCCATGACAGGAAATGAACTCTAGAAATGGACTATTGCAGGGTTGGTTCAATTATGAACCTACCTGGTAACATTTTATCTACACTATTACAAGTTACAACAGTCATGGACAATTATGTTTAAGAAATAGGTTGCCATAAAGATAGGATGTGAACTATAGACCAGACAATGAGGAGGACCCTGTATGTACTGGGTGACATTGATCCTAGATGCTTCTCCCAACAGTGGATAAGGTATAAGAAGCAGATTTTCTTCATATACCATTCCATCTCCATGGCAACACAACTACTGTGATGAAACAGAGGTTCTATACCTGCCCAGTCTGATACAAAGTCTACAAGAAAAACATAGCTATTGAGCGATAGAAGTATTCCTACTGAAATTTCAATTTCTTTAAATGTGAATGGGTGCATCAAGTTAATGGCTACCATATTGGACTCAGCAACTTTACAGAGAACAAACTTGAACAGACAAAGCCTCTTCTCCTGGCTGGTGATAAATACAGAAAATGCTTTATATATATTTTCTGCCAATCAAGTCAGATTAGTGTTTGATATGAATACCTCATTTAATGTCAATTAACTGTAAATGCCTGTGCCCAAACATTATCACACTCTAGGGCACTAAAGGATTGGAACTTCCCTCTGAGCAGGAATTTTACCTGGGTAAAATTATGACTTGATGGTTACCAGGTGTATCATAGAGTAATTTTGTCCTATCCTGGATACTGTTGAAGACTAATCTAGGATTCATTGTATGTATTCTCTGATATCTCACAGAAGGCAGACAAGGCAACCATATCAGTATAACACTAATGATTATAGGTGTTGGTGGAAATTGTGGTGAGAAGTCTGGAAAGTTGGACCAGAGTCAGAAGAACCAATTTGACTAAGAAGGGGAAATGGGGCACTTCAGAATAAGTTCATGGTGCAGTAATGCCTGTAGCATTAAGAAATAGAGTATATGGCATCTTAGGGACAACAAGAAGATGGAATAGTGGGTGTATTGGGAAGGAGCTTAAGTCTAAACATCAAACATAAAAGCCACACTCATAATTCTGCTGTTCATCCTTGCCAAGTGTGTGATTTCATTACCTGTTCCAAGGTTCAGTTTCATGAAAATTCTTGGAGGAGAAAACTATCCCCTGAACTTAGACACATTAACTATGTATCTTGCACCTCCAAGACATTCTCGAGTATTTGGCATTATACCTGTGACTCTAAAGGGTATCTGCTCTCTCCTTGCAGTTGTTGGCTTTCTAAGAAGATCCGTCTCGGGATCTCACGAGTGCCACAGTAAGGGAGGGTACTGTTACCGTTACTATTGTCCTCGCCCTCACAGAAGACTGGGTAGCTGTTACCCATATGCGGCAAACTGCTGCAGGAGGAGAAGATGACTGCAAGGAAGCACATGGAAATCAAGTGACAGATGTGTAACTGATGTTTTAATAAAGGAAACATTTACGCAGATAAGCTTATATGCTTCAGATCCTATTGAAACCAGTGTTTTGGTTTAAAAAGACTTGAGAAAATGCAAGCCTCATGTCCTGGCTGGGAACAGGAGAGGGGGAATCCAGAAACCCTGCCTAGTCCTGAGTAATGATTTGAGCAATGTCAATCTTTTTTTTTTAATTTATTGCCGAACCACGTGTGAGCAGTGCAGAAGAACTGCACAAGACTGTACAGGAAACACAGTTCTCAGGCCTTTTAGGGCCTAACAGAGGGTAACTCTTCCATGGTCTCAAAGTTAAGTAAGGCTCCATTCATTGCAGATCCTAGGCTTACACTGCTTAGGGCACTGAATGGCCATTATATTAGCACCTGATTTATAATAGTAAATGGTCCCACCAAAGCTTTTTCCCTATGGAAAATGTCTCAGTTTTCAGATCAGCATTATTTTAGTCAACAACAACAACAAAAAACAACACACACACACACACACACACACACAAAACTTTATTTTTGCTTTGTTTTGCTCTTCATTCAATATATTTTGACTATATATTTCCCTTCCCTCAATTCCAACTAGATCCCCCTCGCTACAGCTTACACTCTATTCTTTCTCATAAAAAAAAGAAAAAGAAAAACAGGGTCTTCATCTGTGCCTGTAGCTAAGGCTGTCCCACAGCCCTCCATATACAAATACTGCCCAGAGAAAGCTGGTCTCCCCAGAGACCAGTTGTCACTCCTAAGCCCATAGGTGAGACCACCACTTTTGCACCAATAACTGTCCCAAGAGGGACCCACCAAGAGCACACAAGCATATGAACTGTAGAACAGGGGAGGCAGGATCCTACTCCATGTGCACCTCAGAGCTAAGGCTGTCCTGTAGCCCACCATAACCAAAACCCACACTGAGAGAGCTGGTCTCCCAGGAGTGCTCTCGCTCATGTTTTAGTACCTACCAACAAATGACTACAACTTACAGGCCTCATTTCATCTTCTCTCCTGGATTCAGAAATACTCATTCATTTCCTCGCTGTGAATGCCTTAGAGTTCAACATATCCACACGATCTCTATGCTCTTTCTTGTACTGTTTGAGTAGCTTTAGTTGGCATAACTCACCTCTACCCTGTGGTTCCTCCTCCTCTGTGGTCACCAGTCCAGAAAAATCCACTTCCACTGTATTCTCAACCTCAGTTGTAGATTTTCTTCAACTTCAATGTTTGCCCTCATCTCTTCCCTGGTCCTGTTGCTTCTCACCTCTAGTACATTCTAAAGTCTGTTGTTAGAATAAGCACAGGCAGGCTCTTGGCATCCTACAATGCCTGATACAATGCCCTCTTGATTAGCACTTCAAGGTTTTGTGCTCCGTTGGGCTCAGTGCTATTGTACCCATTCCCACATGGAGAACATCTGCTTCTGCGATGTGACCTCCCTTGCAGTTATACTTGACCTCTTCCCATTCAATGGGCTAACCATGCTTCTATGTCCCTATACCTTTGTACCAACTGTACCCTATGCATGGAAATTTCTGCCCCCTCTCCCAACTTAACAAACTTCTGATCATCCAACATACCTTTCTCACCTTTCCCAAGGAGTCACTTCTTAATACTCCACAACTACTGTCTAAGACACACCCACATTAAAGAAAAGATACCGGTTCACTTTTTCTGTCCATTCAGATATTTATTTCCATGTGTATCTTACCCATGTTGCTTTTTCACATTTTCTTGGTATCCATGACAAAGAGAAGTAATTAAAATTATGTCTTAAATGAATGAACACATTGATTGAATGCTTTCCTATGAAGATTTATTATTGTCACGTCTTCCAGCATGAATGATGTGACACTGGAGATGTGTTTGAAGGTAGCAAGCCTTTTGGAAGGTAGTGTGTAGACAGACTTAGTTGTTTAGTTTTGTCATAATAAAATGCTTAAGTTGCTGGACATGGACAGAGATCTCTTTCTCTCTTTAGGTTCCTCTCTAGTACACTCACACCTAGAACATCGCCGGAGTCCAGAAGACCTTATAGGTGTGCAGGTCACTTCAACTTCAGTGATCAGCACCGTCAGAAGGGATGTAAGCAGCAGGCTTCTTTCTTTTTTGAACAGTAGCCCACTTGTGTTTCCATAAAATTACAGTACTTTTGACAGAATCCCTCATTTTTCTTGCAGTTGACAATTTGGTAATTTGGTCCAGGCTCTGTAAAAAGGAATGTCCAAATTAATATCATTAAATTATGCCAAGAATTAGTCACAGGTTATTTCTAAAGTAAGGCTATGATGCAGGGGATAACAATATGAAAGAGCTTGTAGTGTTCATAATTTCAAATTCCAATTGATGAACACAAGTCCAGATAGCACTCTGCTCCATCAAAGTCTCACAAGTTCCTATATTAACAAAATAATGTTGTAATATTGCCTCACAGCACACTGTCAGAAAGAACATATGCCCCCAATTGCCTACATTTGTGGTGTGACAACTGCATTTCCTTTTTCTCTTCCCTTAGTGAACTAAGTCCTTTGACAGAGGAGGTGAATTCCCAGGAGGTAGAGATTATGATACATAGGGTAAGGAAGCAGTTAGAGGCGGTGGGACTGTATCTAATGAATGTCATCAGGTATGTGCCAGCATTAATTGTCTTCCATGTCCGCTGACCCCTGTCTCTGACTCAGAAATGACTTTGAGATTAAGGGCATTTTGGAAACTACCAACTCCTCCAGGCTCTGTGGCTTTGGAACTGACTCTGGGGTAGGGCATGGGAACAGACAGGACGCCTGGATGTGACCAGAAGAGTTCAGAAGAATGTTTGGGCTTGTGGTGCTTTGCCACTCCCTTGTATCTGTCCCCACAGGAGGTGGCAAACAGCTCAGCCTGTCCTCTGCCTGCTTCCCAAGAAAACTGCTAGAACTTCATCTGACTTCCAGAACTTATCAAGTATTCCACAAATTCCAATTGAGAAAACGACCTCCAAGGCTGAGGGAAAAAGGAACTGTGTAGGAGGAGAATCGTCTCCTCTGGTCACTGCCTCATCAAGTAGGATGTCACCATAGTGAACTGAGACAACTCACCTCTTGGCCCCTTGAGGTTCCTATGACTTTGAGTCCCTTAAGGATCCACTTTCAGCAGAGGCTGCAGGACCTCCTGACATTCCTGACATCTAGGGAGACTGAACCATCTACACCGTGTCTCCACAAACAGCGACGCTCACCTCATCCCATCCACACTGTCACCTCCCGTCACATGGGCTCCATATTTCCCAAGTGGATGAACTTACTTTGACCTTGGATGCTTGACTTACCCTGGTAAGGGGGGGTGCGTGGAGGGAAGCGTTTCACTCTGTGATGCAACAACCCAGATCCATTTCCTCCTTGGGCAGGAAATTCGTCCTGGGGGAAACTGGGGGTTTCGGTGACTAAGTGGTTAATGGACGAGGCACTGGACAACCCTGCTGAAATGAAGGATATTTAGAAACTCTCTATTCAGCAACTCAAGAGGATGGGGTGGGTTTCAACAGTGAGTGGGGGTTGACAAGAGACTGGAATGAACTGCAAGGGATTCACACAAACTCTTTATGTATGTATTCATTCACATGCATGTACGTGTGCTTATATGGAAATGGAAAGAGTGCATGTGAGGAAACACGCCAGGACCAATGGGCATCTCAACAACAAACCCAGCCTCCATCATGGACATCACAGAGGCATTGGCAGGATCCCTAAATCTAAGCCTCAGTGTCCTCTGTATAGCATAGAAGAATGAGGAGGAATCCTTCCTCTTGGAAAACTAATGCCACCAACCCGTCTGAGAACCCATCTTGCTGACTTCTCCCCAAAAGCCCCACTAGGGAAGTGTGCTCTATACTGCAGGGCACACTGACATCTATGGCTGCCCTAGACTTCCATACCTAAAGTGACAACTGCTGAAAGAGCCTGGGTCCAGGAACGAAGCCGTGTTTCTGCTTTACCTGGAAGGAGCAGGGCTGCAAGGAGGAGGCTGACAAAGGAAGGAAGGAGTCTCCGTTTCATGGCTGTGGAGGGGACTGCAGGCACTGAAGGGCCCCGGGTGGGTGGGCAGCTGCTGCAGGCTCTATTATAGCTGAGCTGGGAGTGTGGGCTGGGAGCCTCCAGACAGAGTGCACAGCCACAAAGGTCACTAGAAGATGCTTTTCTTCCCCCACTGTTCCCAGAACAAGCTTGAGTTACGTGGGTTTGGTTTTTTCAGGAAGTCAAGGACATGCCTGAAGACTTTGGGTGGCCTTGACGAACAAGAGAATCCATGAAGGTAAATCAAGATGGAAGGCATGGAGAGGCAAAAGTAAATGTTACCGGCACAGCAGCAGCTTCCATGGTTACTTTTCAGTAGCTTGCACGGAAGGCTGCAATGCTGACTCTGTGCTGGCTGCAGAACGCGTTTGTCTCAGTGGAACACTGTCGTACATGAGAGCATGCGACACACCAGCTAGGCAGGGCTCCAGGGAGTCAGGCGGATTTAAAATATTCCTCACTGCTCCTTCTTCTCCAGTCTCTGTGTTTACTCACCCTCCTCCCTCCCTCCCTCCCTCCCTCCCTCCCCCCCTCCTTCCCCTTTCTCCTTCATCTCCTTTGACCCTCTTTCTTTTCATTTTAAGTTATCTGAGTTATCTTCATTTTTCCTTTCCTTCCTCTGACCTGCTGGCCCCTCCTGGTTATGCCGGTACATCCAATTCAATTCTGCAGGAAAACGTCCTAGAGTTGAGGCCAGGTTTTCCCTTGTGGTGGTAACCACACACAAGCCCTTTTCCGGTTCTCCTTCATCTTCTCCCCAGGTGGGTGTTTTGTCTCACTGCCTTCTGTCAAGCATGCACATCCCAGAGTATAGTTCAGACCAAACCAAGACTCCTAGGCCTTGGTTCAAGAGCTATTTAATCATGAAATACCTTATGTATTTTGCTCAGGGAATAATCCATGATACCAGCACTCTCAGACTTGAATGTCTGAGGTTATTACATACACAGCAACCAGCAATAAAAGGAAAATAAGCAAGAGAAGAACAATACAACATTGGAGTAGACACTTGTACACCATCCTACGAAAACTGCCTGAGGTAGCCCCAGCCTCCAAAGCATTCACCTGGAGGGTGTGACCGAGAGAATCCCAGCAGAGCGTCCCCTGGGGAGACTGCCCCAGGGGTCCCCAGGGTCCTAAAGGCTCCTCTGTTCTGCTTTAGGACTTGCTCTGGGAGTGGTAGGTGACCCAGAAAGACTTAGGTCCATATAAACTTCATAATCTGTTGGAAAGTGAGTCAACTACCCTGGTTCAGGCTTCGGTGGATACTGGAGCAGAGTCCAGTTTAATCTACGGTGACACAAAACTTGTTTAAAGAGCAGTCACTTACAATTATGGACTAGCGAGCAGGTAATGCAAAGCAAATGTAAGTTGAAAAGTGGTCAGTGTTCAAAATGGCCGAACACAGCAACGATGCTTCCCAAAGATTATTGATGGCACTGATAGAGGGAAAAGACTTAAACTAGATTCACATGAAGGACCTCCAAGGAACATCAGCAGATCCCAGGAAGAGTCGCTATGGTAACACTGTGCGAATGTGTCTCATTTGCACACACATTTTGTGTGAACATAGAAAACATCTTAGGCTATTTGTGTAATTGAAAATACTCATCTCGGTGTGGAGAAAACCATGAGTGGGTTGAGAACAGAGCAGCAATCATGGGGATTGGGGGAAGCAAAAAGAGCACGCAGGAGACTGGCCCTGGGAACAGGGGCGCACACAGCAGTGTTACACAGTAAACTTAGACGTCTGGATGTACTCAACACTACAGTGCTGCTTTGTGCATGACATCTTATCCCCTGAATCCATTAGATGGTGGGAAGTAAAAACACGAGACTTCAGGGCTAAAGCAGATATTACATGTTGCATATCCATGTGTTGATTACAATGTGTGACTATGTACATGAGAAGATCTTCAATATTGTTGTCTCTTTATTACCTCCTGGGTGGCATCTCAATTAATCTTGGAAACGGAAATGTGGGCAGGGAAAAATCTAGAGTAGCCAGTTTGGTCTCAGCAGCTTTTGTGAATCAAGTTCAAACTTTAAGAGATGCCCAAGAGGAGACTCATGGATGAGTGGGGTGAGCCTTGACAGCTGTGTTTCCTTGTTTTGAGATTTAAATTTTCAATTTGCTAACAGAACCATGGATGCTGTGGGGAGGACATAGCTGTGTTCATTAGGGCTGTGAGGAGCATGTAGAACATCCCCGAAAGAAAGAACTTCACACGGGGGAAGACAGAACAGACAGTAGAAACCTCTTTGGAAAGGGAAGTCAACAGGGAATCCTTAGGATGGCAGTAAATGGGATGGATCGCAGAACGAGACAAAAGTCGACGTGCTGTGCTTGTGGTCACACAGTAGAAATGGGGGTTTGAGATCTTCATTTTTCAAGCATGCAAGGAGTCACAGAATGTACCAGTTTTTCCAATATCAGTTTGATCTGAAATGATTTTAGCCTTCCTATGACCCTGCTCAAATAACACACAAAGGGACAGAATAAAACGTCTTATAAGAATTCTAAGGAATTAAAAACTCCTTTGAAGGACTAAAAACCTCGCATCCTTGTAGATCTTAACAAGCCTATTGAAGCTGCCAATTCTAATGAAATTTTCACAGAATTTTAGACCTGAAAACTGAATTCAATTTCTCTCCCAGTGTTTCTTCTTTTCTTTTCTTTTCCCCTATTTATTGAAGATAGTTTTCTTCCTCGTGTAATATATCCTATCATTTCCCTCTTTCTACTCCTCCCAGTTTCTCCCCACCTCCCCTCCATCCAGTCCACTCAATTTCTGTCTCCCATTATAGTACAAGCAGGAGAAGCTGCCCTGAGCAGCCTGCTCTCCCAGGGCATGTCCACCCTCCGGTCGCCTCTCCTCCACCTCCATCAGACCCCTTAGTCATATAGACAGGAGCTTGTTGTCTCTGAGGAGCTCCACCCGGCATCTGACTCAGACAGATGCAGACACCACAGCCAAACAGTGGATGGAGCTTGGGGACTCTTATGGAAGAAGAGAAGGAAGGATTGTGGGCCCTGAAGGGGACAGGAACTCCACAGGAAGGCCAACAGTCAAGTAAACTGGACTCTTGGGACTCCCAGAGTCTGAGCCACCAACCAAAACACATACATGAGCCAGACCTAGGTCTCCAGCACATATGCAGCAGGTGTGCAGCTTGGTCTTCATGTGGGTCCTGAACAACTGGAATGGGGGCTATCCCAAAAGCTGTTGCCTGTCTGTGGGATATGTTCTTCTAGCTGGGCTGCAGGGGCAGGAAGTGAAGAGATCATAGCTTGGCCCCAAACACAAACAGAAGGAAGAAGCTAGAAGAAAGGCCAGGCTATGACCTCTCAAAGCCAGCTTCCACATGTACTTCCTCCAGCAACAATGCTCTCCCCAGAGCTCTTTAAACAACTCGAACTGGGAACCAAGTGTCCAAATGCCTGAGTGGATTCAAACCACTGACTCCAAGAAAGTCATTCCATTCGGTGTACTAGAGAGCATCCGGGCAGCTTTTCTACAGCAGGAATTAGCAATGCTTCCAGGTCCACACAGTAGCACAGGAGGTAGAGATTGCTAGCATCTGACTCTAACGTCAGGATCTCCTCAGTGGGTCCAACCAGGGCCTACCATTTTGTTATCAACAAATTGTTTTTCCAATCAACACAAGGTGTTTCTCTGCATTTTGACATGAAGGAACAGAGAGGGTCAAGCTTAGGGTACAGAGAAAAACTGCTCAGAAGGAGGCAGATGGCAAAGAGCACCTCATTTCCACACATCAATTATACCTGAATCTACTCTTCAGTGCAGAACAGATAATGAGTCTCATCTCCCAAAGGCCTGAGAACAATTAACACCTAAACAAGGTCCTAGAGTTTGCCAATGATGGAGACGAATCAAGAGCAACACCTAGAAGGGTTTCTTGAGCCTGCAGACGACGTCCAGCACCCCTGACCCCCCCTTGTTTGGTTCCTTTTGCTTTCTCCCAAATCTAAGGTTCAGTACAGGAGGTAGAAAGGTGGACTATGGTCCCCAATGTTCCATAAGTTATTCAGTGATGACAATGAGGTATGCTGCTGTTGAAGTGGCTTGCTTAACCTCTCAGGATGTGTTTTCTTCAGGTGTTCCCCCAAATTCCATCACCTTCAGCTGTGTGTATTTGTAGCCCAGAGTCCCTTCTTATCTGGAGGAAGTAAGAGACATAGCTGAGAACAGCAGAGACCAACAGTGCTGTGCTTGGTAGAGAAAAGAGAAGCAGGAGAAGGGTCTCCCCCAGCATGGTGGAGAGAAGGATTTATGGACAGTGTGTCTTCAGGTGGGAGCACACACCAAGACACAGGGTAAAGGAATATTTACAGGAGGACTTTAGAGTTATGACCTAAGAGTGTAGGGTAGGGAGTGTTACCCATAGGAAGCCCATACCACTTATACATTTCTTCACCTAAAACAAGCAAAACTAGATGATCCCTAAGACATTAATGATCCCTAAGACGCTGACGATCCCTGAGATGCATTTGCAATCCAATATTCTGTGACTCAGGAAAGGAACTTTCCATTCTTCTTCCCCTCAACTGACATCTAATGGCTTCACACCATGTTACTGAGGAGGAGCTTGTAGAGGAGAGTGGGCAGGTAAATGGGGTTAACACCACCATTCTGTAGAAACCTCTGAATCAAAAATAAAGAAGTAAACAATGCATCGTGTCAAAGAACAGAGGTGTAGCATGTGAAAGTCATGAATGCCAGGAGTTGTCAGTGCATTTTAGGAAGAGACTACATGTGAGTTAAGAATAGCGATTGCTGACATTAGTGTCTAGGGCTGGGGGTTCTCCCAGGTGACCATGGTGTGGGGATCAAGAGTGAGGAATCATTGAAACAATCTTTGCCTTTCCTGAGAACAGAGGCCCTGGGATTTGACTCCCACAGGAAAAGCACAAAACACTTAGATGCCTGCATTTGCCCTTGGGCATCGTTCCTGATAATTTTAGCTTTAGAAAACTTAATGGAGTATTTCAGAGAAAGTATAAATGCCTGGCCTTGAAAGTCGACATCCTTGAACAAACTCTCCTCACCCCGGATCACAGAGCAGACAGCAGCACTTTGCTCACGCACCTTAGCTGGAGGGAGCATGTGCACGTCCTCAAAGCAACTGCTTATAACCACTCCCCCTATGCAGTAACAAGGCAGATCACCAAATCACCTGGTTGGAGACTACAAAGAGTAAGAACCAGACAGGAAATAGAACTGATCTCTAAGCAACCTTTAAGGTACGACAGAGAATAAGAGGGAAAGAGAACAACACTGACCTTTGTCTTAAATCCATGCTACAAGTTCATACTTATGAATAGGTTGGGGAGATGGGACCAGGTCAAGAAGGCCTTGGGATTGCAGAAGAGAGACCCCAGAGAAAGGTGGGCACCCATCAGCAGATGTGCCCACAAACTGTGGGCTTCCAAACTGTGCTTGGGTGCCAACTGGGAGCGGTCCATGTGTCAGCGAATTTCCTTCAGCAAATGTGTGTCAGGCGGAAGCTGCCTGGTGTGCTTTTCACAGTAGACACGTGGGGGTCATTAGGAAGCAGGACAATGAACGGTCTTGAAATCCTGTAGGTAATGGAATCTGCTGGGCTGTGGAAGGGAACGAGCCCTGGGAGCACAGTACGCTGGGTCAGGCTTTAGCAGGCAGGGGTACAGTGTCTTATCCCCTGCCATTGTGGAAGGGACTGTTGGGTTAGAGGAAAGGTGTTGTTTTTAAGACTATGTTCAATAAAATGCCAGTGACTTTAGTGTGTGTGTGTGTGTGTGTGTGTGTGTGTGTGTGTGTGTGTGTGTGTGTGTGCGCGCGCGCGCGCGCGCGCGCACATGTGCAAAGGTACACACAGGAACACACATGCAAAATATCCACAGATGAATGTGACAGTCAGTGAAACAAAGAAAACAAAATCAATACTGTACAGGAGCAGAACAGATTGCTCGACAGCCACACATTTCTAAGGTTTCTGTAGATTTCTTGCTATTTCTTTTTAGTTGTATTTCAGCTGATAAAGGCACGGATATTGTTCTGAGTTTTTGCGTTTGGCAATTTGTTTCATGTTCTAAACAGAATCCCTTTTGACAAAGTTTGGGCTTTCACAAAGTTGGGCTGCTGAGAGGAGTTTGTTCTGAAGTTGCCGGATGGGACAGTCTGTACGCGACTTGATCCATGGCACGATTTAACCTTGCAGTTTCTATTTTAATTTTCTTGCCTGGATGGTTCGTCTGTTGGTTCAAGTTCAGCCTCGAAATCACCCACTGGTACTGTGTGGGACCTGTCTGTCCTTTAAACTCACAGCGCTCATCCTATGACAGTGGGTGAATTAAAGGTCCATGCATTTATGTACAGTCATTATACATCTTCAAGATTGTATCCATATAACTAGATTGCTACCATTATTAATGTATAGTGAGTTTCCTTAGGCCTTCTAATTTTGTCTAAAATCTTCTCTGTAAAATTTGCCCTTAAGATAGCAAACTGTCTGATATTTCTTTCTAATCCAATCAGTCTCTTTTAACCTGGGAGCCAACCCTGCTTACACACAGGGTTACATTTGATACGGTTTTACTAAGTTATCCATATTAGACATCTGCTGGGTTATTATCACCCTGTCTGATTGTTTCTTGTCTCAAATCTTAATCTGTTCTTTCATGAGAGGTGTTTTGTTTTTGTTTTTATTTTTTGGTGTTCTTTTTCTGAGTTCTTGTGATTGTTTTTCTCATTCCTGCCTGGGTACAGATTCCATGGAAGTGTCTCCTAAAGTGCCAGTGTGTTGCAGTCATGACTTTTCTGTTATGTAAATATAAGGAATCTTCAGCCTTGCCGGGATCCCTGGTGTCCTTTAATTCTTTGGCTAGTCTACTGGGGTAGAGGTTATCTGACTCTAGTCTTCCCCACTGTTCTACATAAGACTGCGTGGGCTGCAAGCTGAGCCAGTGTGGGCTGATTGCTATGCCAGAACCATCCAGTGTGGGCTGAGTGCTGGGCCAGTGTGCACTGAGGCGAAGCTTCATATCTTCCCACACCTGGACCACTGCTGGCCCCAGAGAGCTCCGCAGGCTGGGCTCACCTCAGAGGTCCTCAGTCTGTTTACCCAGAGTGAACCAATGCCCAAGCCTTGTGGTTTCATCCCCTCCACACCACATGTGGAGCGGTTGGAGAAGGCGGCTGGTGCTCCCTGTCTCTGTGTATCCTCTCTGTTTCTACATGCTTCTCGGCTGTTGTATCACCTGGGTTTCTCTCTAACACAAGCATTTGACAGTGTACACACATGTGAGTGTAATGTATTGTCCCCCTCATTGCCTCCCACTCTTGCACACTTCTTCCCAAAAGGTCTCCTTTCTGTTTTCATGTCCTACCCTTTGTGGACATGTGTGTAGGTAGCCGTAGCTGTGTGTTCATATGTTATTGCTATGTCTTGGAGAGAAGACGGCACTTCTCAAACCTGCCCATCCTCCATCTCTTACATCCTTTCCTTTTCTGTGACTTTTCCTGGGACTTGCAGTGAGTGGTACTGAGGTTCCTGCTTACGGATAAGTCAATTACTCTCAGCAATTTGACCACTCATGAGGCTCTGTAGTAAGCACTAACCACTGTACACAAATGATTCTCTGACCAAGGTTGAGAACAGCACTGAGGTACCACATGAGCATAAATAGTTAGATGCAGTTTGGTAGCACATCCATTTAGCATGGCCTAGGGAGAAAGTTCCTCCCTAGGTTTGACAACTTTTCCTAGTCTTAGGCTTGTACCTAGGTTTCCAGTGCTAGGTTTTTATTGCTTCCCATGGCATGGGCCTGGAATCCAATCGGAGGGCAGTTTCTTTCCAAACAACCATGCCGTTGTGTCAGTGGGAGCATCTTGCCTGAAGACTGCTTTTCTTTTTAAGGTGCATTTTTATGAGTATGAGCGAGCTGTCTAATGCTCATTTCTCCATTATCAAATTCCTTTCTTCTTCCCTTTGGTTGAAGCCAGTTGGTCAAAACTAAGCTATCCTAGTACCCTTGTTTTAGGAGAAATAAATACCTTGGAACTTTGGGATGCTTGCCTCCCAAATCTATAGGGAAAGAGTACAGAGTGACCATCGAGTTTAGATAGCTACTCTTGGCCTTCTGAAAGAAGCAGTTGACAAGATGAAGAAAGCAGCCATTTATTCTCATTGCAGCATCTGCTTCCAGCAGAAAGACAAAACTAGCTCATCCCCGAGTCCTGTTGGCTGGACTGTCACACAGCACTTCAGATTCTTCTGGCAGAGAGCAATGAGTTCTTCGTTCTTCAGACAAGATTCTGTGCATCTCCCATTAATCCTGCTGCACTTCTCATCGAAAAATGCATTCTTGGCTTCACAAAAGAAGAAGCCCCGCCCAGGTTAATTCTGTTTCAAATGTGGCCAATCACTGTCTGTGATGGTTGTCTACCATCAGCAACAACCACTTTAAAGCTGTGTCTTAGTTCCTTTAGACTCAGGTAGACGAATCGCTTAGAGAAACATTTTCTGTGGGATTACCCCATCTTTTGTCATACAAGGTGAAAGAGCACAAAGAATTAGCTAACACCTGAGCAGTTTTGATTAGGACTTTATAAGACAAGTATAAATATATTAGAAAGAAGATTATCAATTCAACTCATGAACACACTCACACCCCAGAACTTCCCTTACACACTTTCAAAGATTGCTACTCAGGAAGAGAGCAAGATCTAAGTCTGGGGAGATGACACAAGACTGGTATTAAAAGTGGAATTGTGTACAATGGACAAAAGCTTAATGGAGAGGACAGAAAATAGAGGCCTGGAGTAAATCCAATTCCCAGTGACAACCCAGGAAGGTTGAAGACAAAGAAAATCTTTGTCCATGGGTTTCTAATGGGCCATCACGGATACCCAAGTACAGAAAGATATCTGACTTCTCCATCACATTCCACCGAAATTCCACTGTAAGAGTCAGACACTTTAGGGAAGGGGGCATAGTTGAGGCCAGCTCCCTGTGCCTTTTTAATTTGTCATTTGCAGGAAACTGCAGTTCTTGCATTAGCCCTCATGAGAGCAGACTGCTGCTGCATGCTAAAGACACACAATCCATATTACCAGGATCAAAATCTCAAGAGTCGATGACTTGAAGTACATGTCATGTAGGTACGGAAAGTACATGGATTCCATCTAACATGAATACATAAGTCTGCTAACTCAAATATTTGCACATCCTAAATCCCAGGGGGTGACTACTCTTGCATTCCAGCCATTATCCACTGTCTGGATATCGATTCACAAGTATAAGTACCCCATGGTTTCAAAGCCCTTTAAACCCTGTCTTTCTCTACAGTGTTCAATATTTTCTCTGCTCTCCTAACATACTAAGGCTGTGTCAGACTAAAGGTTCAAGACCTTACTCTGCCTTGAGAACTTTTTAGCATATTCAATTCACAATGATAAACCAGCAGCTTTTGGACCAAAAGAACATCTTTGCCTGTCGCTTTCTAACGAGTCCAGATGGAGTCTCTGCTTGTGTGGTGCATTTGGAACGGCAGATAATTTTATACTGGATAATCTTACATTGTGTTAACTATGTAGTCCTACTGAGCATTCCCAATATTTCTCTTCAACCTCAAATGTTCACATTTATGCCAGCAAATGCATGCCGTATCATTGATCTACTGAAGGCCTACATCTCTGTATCCCGATGCAGCATCCACTCAGAGAGATTTGCCACAACACAGATTAGGGCTGCACACAACTAATGTGAAATTAGCCCATGTGGGCTGGCAACAGCACTAGTACCTGGAATAAAGGTAGATTCACTTGGACTCCCATGAGCCCCTTTCTTCAGCTCCACGGAACTCGCTAAGGTCTGGTCTTGCCCCTTAATCTTGGAGAGGATGCAGCTGCATCTTTCCAAACTTTCCAGAAGAGAAAGAGCAGAGCGCTCTGATGTGGAGAGGATGCCCCATACAGGCCACACTGTGCAGCACAGAGTGCCAGTGCTGACTGACCTGTATGTCCCTGAAAAGAAGCTACACCCAACCAAGTCCCAGTCTCCATGTGCATACAATGTACATATGGTATATACTTCATACATGTGTATATGTTTCAAGCCAAAAAGAAAAAATGACTCTGAATATCTCTAAATTAAAAGGACAACAGGATTTTCCTCCAAGGCACTGGCTTTGGAGAAGTAAATGTGTTCATCATCACAACTCTACAACACAGACCCATCATTAGACAAGCAATTAGGAAATGGCTGCCTCCAGTGTGTGCTTTGCCTATGCCAGGATATGGGATATGGGAATGGAAGTCCACCTCTTTCCTCTTCCACCTCTTTTTCTGTCTCTTTGTTGTCTGTTTTATTCTACACTTAAGCCATATTTTCTAAAAATCTGTTGATTTCTTCACTTTAATTCTTCCCTTAACTTTGTCCATTATTTTGCTAATAAGCTTAAAACCAGGCATCAAATGCATCATTCCTGATGATGCCCTTTAACTTCTCCAAACCTGTGACAACATCATTAATAGAAAGGCAATGTATCAATACGTGATTCATTGATAAGTCATAGGGAAGTTACCTTCTGTAACAGCTGTTCTCTTTCAAGTCCAACAGACAAAAGGTATCCTAAATCCTAGGGTTGATCACGCCTGGGCATTGGCAGGACAGACCCTGTGTCTGGGCCATCACCACAGATCACCCTCCATGTAAAGATTTCCATTTTCTTTACCTGGGTCAAGAAAGAAGAAAACAGCAAAGAGAAATAAGAATGTCTTCATGACCTGAAGGGCTGTGAGGGTCAGCACGGTGTCCATGGTAAAGGGCACCAACACCCACCCACCTTTATACGCTTCTCCAGAGCAAAAAGGGCCTTGATCAGTGAACCCATCAGAACAAGTGACCCCATGCCCTGCTACAGGGAGGCCACCCACCTCAGTGGGTGCTGCTCAACCTATAGTATGTTGCTGTTTTTTTCTGATTCTGGAAAGTTCCCAAGAAGGAAAACAGGCATGAGCCAAGAGCAGAGGTGGAGAGAAGGATGGACTGGGTGCAGGTTTTGTGCTAGAAGAATCTGGAGTTCAGTCCTTTGCTTTGCTAATTCTGACTATGTTCCTTCCCTAGTGGCTTCAGATCACAGATATAGAAGTGAAAGTATACAATAGCCCATGTTCCAGGGAAGAACTGGTGCCCTGTGATCAGGTGGACTCTGAACTGCAGAGTCAAATTTGTAGGCTGTGCACACTGGGAACAGAAGCCGACCTAAGTGTGTACCCCATCATTTCTTTTTAAATTCTGGACTTGCTGCATGCAGCCCACTTCAAGTGTTACTTATATCATTTTAATCTCGGAGGGTTGTTTTGTTTTGCTTATGCTTTCATTTGTTTTATTCAGAATTTCACACAGTATATTTTTTAAAGTTCTGTTTATTTTATTTATATGAGTACACTGTAGTTGTCATCAGACACACCTGAAGAGGGCATCTGATCCTACCACAGATGGTTATGAGACACTTTTCTGGGAACTGAACTCAGGACCTCTGGAAGAGGAGTCTATGCTCTTAAATACAGTACCCTCTCTCTAATTCCTCACATAGTATATTTTGACCACATTTTTTACCCTCCTGTAATACCTCCCAGATCCTCCCCACTACCTACTAAACTTCACACTGTTTGATTTGGGTTGGCCATCTACCCTGAGCAGAAGGCCTGTCCTGGAGGGTGGGTGATATGCCCAGTATCACTCCAGTGATGGAAACTTATTTCCTTATCCCAGCAGGTATCGAAATACGTAGCTTCTTGTCTAGGCATGAACTCTGTGCCCACTTCCCCTCTGCTATTTGTCTAGCTTACATTGTGCAGGTCTTGTGCACACTGTCAGCCTCTATGAGTTCAGCTGAGTATCAGCCTTGTAGTATCTAGAGCAGTCCCCCTGTGGTTGTCTGCTACTCCTATCCCTGACACCCTTTCCAGCTCCTCTTCCACATAGATCCCTGAGATTTAAATGGAGGAGTGTAATAAAGATATCCCACTGAGGGCTGAGAGCTCCACAGTCTCTCACTATCTACACATTGCTCAGCTGTGGATCTCTGTGTTAATTACCACATGATGCAAGAGGCAGTTTCTCTGCTGAGAGTCAAGAGATACTCTTGATGATGATGATGACATTCTGCTAAACACTTCTATGCCGTGTGCAATGCACTCAATGCCCAATGAGGCTGATATTATCAGTGTAACCCAATTTTAAGGATAAAGAGGCTAAGGTTTCCAAAATTGTTAACCTATCCAAGGTGGTCTACTTGATAGATATCTGTCTGCTATGTAGTCTACATTTTTCCTGTGTATGAAAGAAAGGCACACTGAGAATTGAATATAGGCTTTGTGTGTGCGAGCCAATCACTTTACTGAGCTACGTCCCAGCCCCTTTTCACTTACTTTAAAATATCACCAACTTACACAGGCTGACTTTGAACTCACTGTGTAGCCCAAGCAGGCCTTTAGCTTGTGGTGCTTCTGCCTTAGTCTCCGGAGTAGCTGGGTTACAAGCCTGTGACACGAGGCCTGTTTGCCTCTGAGACTGAAAACCAGAACATCATGTAACTATAAGCATCCGGTGCCTGAAGCAGGACTCAGTTTGGCGACCCCACATGAATATCCTTTTGATGTCCACACTTTTGATTACAACTTGAGTGTGTGTTGAGATGTCTGACAGGCACGGGTTTCAAAGCTACCTTAGCAAAGGTCTGTTACTCCTCACATTCTGGTGAACAATTCATAGACACAGCAGTGAGAATGAGGAGGGTCAGTGTGCACATCTGTGGGTTGCCTCTAGTCCCCACCAGAGCTCTGTAAAAAGATGAGCATTCAAAGTTCTCCTGAGCTGAAATCATACTGGATCCCCAGGACTTGCTGCTAAGAACAAGAGCGCTGATCCTCTCCCTCAATTCCCACAATAGAGCGTGCATGGCCCTGGATTCTCCCAGCCTTGGACCAATGTCCACTCCATTCTACATGCTGGTTAGGCGTGGGGAAGTAGGACTTTGCAGACTCAAGGTTCTAACTCACTGCACCAGCTCTTGATCCCGGCAAATGGAGCATGCAGTCCTGCTTTCTTTATTGATTCACTTCACTGACCTAGAACATAGCCCATTACTTTCCAGTATAAATGCTTTCCTGTCCCCTCAAAGAACCCCCGATTCTCTGTGTTCAAGAATCTCCCCTCAAACATGGCTCTGAGCAGAGGGACGTTCTATTTTGGTCTGGCTTTGTTCTTCATTGTAGTTGAACTGCCATCAGGTAAATCAAAGTTGATGGGAATTTGATGGGGTTGAGGGTGGGGAGGAGCAGACCATGAAATCCAAAGATTCTTCCATGAACCACCCTGAAACTGAGAGTAAGTCTTCCTTCCCTGGAGATTTCTTGGATCTGCATTAATGTTTCCTAAGAGCCAACTGGATAGAGCATTAATTTTGATTTTATTTTTCAGTACATTGGTCTTTCTGGCTTTCAGGAGTGAACTTGAGAAATCCAATAAAGAGAGCAGCCAGAACATCACTGGTCCCTCAAGAGTCATGTAGCATGTAGGAGACATTTTATAAAGTGTTACTTCTTGTTTTAATATTCTGTCCTAAAATGTATTTTGTTTTAAATTTAGGGTCCTGGGCAGGACTTGAGTATTCCCAGTCATTTCCAGGAGGTAAATTATATCCTTTACCTGTATTCTCTCCTCTCTTGGGGACTGAGGCCCAGTTAGCTATATTTGACTGATGAGGCCAAGGAAGGAAGGTGGTTTTGAAAGGACTGAGTTCTGGTCTATTGGCATCATCTTCTATTACTCTTGTGGCCCTGGTGATATTTGTATTTTTCCAGTGACTTTCCCATTAATGTGTGATGCTTAGGCTCAACCTCATCCTCACCAATTAGCATTACCCAGAGATCCTGGCTTCCTTCCCGTAGGACCTAACTTGAACAAGGTCTGCTCGAGGGCATCTGCTGGATGAGGAGGATCATGTAGAATGGCGTAGATGGTCAGTGAGGTGCCATGCTCATCATAAAGCACTGTTTATAACAGCCACAGGCTTTGGATGCGCACCAGAGGTTCTCTTACATGGGAAGACATCACGAGGCAAACACAATTAAAAGAAATATTAAACTATTCTCGGAGGGCTGGAGATGTGGCTCACAGATTGAGTGCTTGCTGTGCAACTATGAGCACCCAAGTCTGGACTTCAGCACACACAGTTTTGCTTGAGCCTGGGACCACAGCGCTGTGGGGGTAGAGCTAGGAGGTTCAAGGGCAGAGCTAGGGGTTTCACTGGGAATCAGAGCAGCTAGGAAAACTGAGCTAAGGTTCAAAGAGAGGCCCTGCTTCAAAGCTGAGAGTGGCAGAAAATGATACCCAAGGCGTTTTTCTTGATGTTTGGTGTGCACATACATGGAGGCATTAGCCTGCACACATATGTACATGTGTACTATATGATACACCTCTCTCTCTCTCACACACACACACACACTAACATTATAATGATAATAAAGATGATGATGATGGTGGTGGTGGTGGTGGTGGTGGTGGTGGTGGTGGTGGTGATGATGATAACTGAACAGAGTTACACTATGGAGCTAACTCATGGAGCACTAATTTCTCCAGTTCTTAACAAATAAACATGGATTATGCCGGTTAATTATTAAAGCCCCCTTACTAGTATATACCATACAGCAAAACATTATCACAGTCATTTCCCTTCACCACTCAGCAATTTAAAAGTGTGGACAGGTATTTCTAGTATGTCCATCAGGTGAATGAGGCTTGGTAAATTAGGCAGCTGGTACTAGGCCCAAACAAGTATTAAGATTAAATTATTCATTCCAGCTTTGAGAGTTTGAAACCAAAGTCTATCTAGTAAATTTTCAGGAGTACAGCCGTGCATTTTAATAGTTCTGAAGAATAGATGTTGCTCTGCCATTTACATGGGGCCCATGAAAGACAGTAAACACCTGGAGGACGCGGGTGATGGTTACCTATTGTTCTTAACTCTTTTCAGCTCCACACTGGGGTTAGCAGACGCTGTGGGGTAGTTCTCTTCTTACAGTGTGTGTGTGTGTGTGTGTGTGTTCGTGCATGTGTGGAGGCCAGAGGTCAAACTTACACGACATTCCTCAGGAGCCATCCACTTCCCTTTCTGAGACAGAATCTATCCTAAGTTCAGCTAAGCTGACCCCTGAGCCGCAGAGACTCATCTGTCCCTGCTTACCCAGCTGAGGACGGAAGCCCCTGACTTTTTAATCTGGGCGTGGAGGATCAGACTCAGGGTCCCATGTTCACCCAAGAAACACTTTGCCAACTGAGCTATCCCCAACTCCTCTGGCCTAATTCTAGAAAACACTCCTAGCCATACACACAACCCCTGCCTGTGAGGGGCCTTAGATACTCTTCCCACTCCCACACAGTTCCAGCAAACCTCTCAGCAGCTCTTTCCTGACACAGGGGAGTTTTCTGTGTGCGAGACATGCAGGCTGGGCCGGGGGAAATGCAGGAGGACGTGCATGGACAGCGAGAAGATCGCCGGCAAGTGCAAGCTGAACTTCTTCTGCTGTCGGGAGAGGATCTGAACCCAAGGACCAACGGCCTGGGGGTAAGAAGCCGTGCTGAATGGATGGTCAAGGAGAGAACATCTGTGGCTTCACGGGGTCACAGTCAGTGCCCATCTCACCTCATTCTGTTTCTGTGCTTCATTTCAATGTTAAGATGACAGAAATCAAAACATCAATGAATGCCTTCTACACGAGCAGACAGGACTGCAGATCTCCAGCACACTCATAACTCAGAAGTGTTCTTTCCAGGGTTTCCCATAGGGCTCAGGGTCACCTGAGGGCGTGGCTATCGTTCTGATTTGTATTTGATCCGGGTATTTGATTTGTGTTGCTGCCTATGGTATGGGAAAGCTGGGAGACAAGGGGCAGCGTGTGCATCGCTGCCTCTTCCTGTCTCTCTAACATACTAATGACCGTGGGAGTGAACGAAAGTGTCACTGCTGACCCTGTCGACAGCTTTGTAGTTCTATAGAATACAAGGAAAATCCATTCACTTGATTCTCGATGAGGTAATGTACTATGATCCACAGATTATGACAATTATGATCTATGTTTTAAACAACCCTCATGTGCTCTGTTATTGCCTGTGCTACGGAGACTGCATCGTCCTTGCCTGCAAAAGGAAATGGTTAGAGAAGAATCAAAATGTCCACTTGCACAGGGTGTCTGCAGACGCCAAACTGTAACTTCCACCTTATGGAATAAAATTTGTAGCTTAATAAACTAAACGTCAAAACTCAGAGCCGTGGGGCTCACACTGATCAGTTTTACGGGGACACAGGAACCTGAGCAGGATTCTGCCCAGTGTGATCTACAACATAGGATCTTCTCCTACCCTTTCCCTTCTATGAAACCTTAGCATCGGTCTATCCAATCCAGATCCACCAGGGTTCCTGATTTTGGGCTGAGTTTAATTAATACCATCTGCTAGGAAAATGGCAGATAGGAATAGAAACAGGGATATTTCCCCACCAGAGAATTTGTTTCCCATATTAAAGCTACCACTTTTCCCTCAGCTCTCACCTGGCACTCCCATGGCAGGTGTAGCTTCTGACAGGCAGAACCTAGATACTGGATAGAGGGCAACAAGATGTGTGTTTTCAATGGGTCACACAAATATCACATGGGTTCATTGACTCAAAGGCATCCTTAGGGGAAAACAGCTAAGGATATAGCATGTTTGGAAAGAATTTAGCATAAAGAAGTTTTATCATAAAGTTCTAGGAGTGAGACGAATTCATAAAAAGACAATTACAAAGACTTTCAACCACTTGGGAAACTGCTCACTGCTTTGGAGAGCACAGCGGCCTTGTGAGAGCATGCAAATGCTCAGCTACAGAATGCACGCACCTTAAAATGTGATTGCTACTCATGTTGCTGCATAAGAATGCACTGAGGTTAGCAGCTTAACACAGCACACGCTATCTCAAACTATCTCAGGTCAGAAGTTTGGGTCTGGTGCAGATCCCAGTGTTTCACAAGACTAACAATAAAGCATCCACTCGAGCTGCCTTGCCATCAGAGGGAAAATGTCTTCCAAAGGCATGCAGTCAGGGGCCAACCTCCGCAGTTCTACCAACGACAGACCACTGATCATCCCCTGCTCACAGCTCCCTTTGTCCAAGGCAATCTCATCTTTCAAGACCAGCAAGAGAGCCTCTCACTTCAGACCTCACCAATTTACTTTTACAGCAAAAATGAATGGAAGAACTGAGGGTGTGGTTCCAATTTGCTATTGAAAGTGAGTTGGTGTTACCATTGAAGAATTGTGTATGATTGCAACATTAATAAAATTCTTAAAAGCAATTGCTTATAACAAATATATATGTATATACACATATATACATATACATATATACATATGTGTGTGTGTGTGTTGCCCCAAAAGGGAAAGGAAAAAAAGGGTAACTCCATAACATTTGGTAGACAAATGGCAAAACTGATACAAGTTCTACTTTACTGATTATTACATTAAGGAAAAATCAATTAACCATCCCAAATAGAGATTAATAGAATGTGGTTTTAAAAGACAAAGTTTATGTTGTAGAGTTTAAAAATGTTACATTCAAAGAGCCATTGGAAAAAAGTGGTAGACCAATAGCTTGTAAAACAGACTTTGGCAAACACAAAAAGACTGTTATGAGAAGCAAGGTTGTTTTGTGACTGAAGTATCAGTCCAAGAGATGGAATACAATATTTTAAAAAATTGCACCTAAGAGCAGATCCCTAAAATACTTGAAGGAAATACTAACAAATCAAAACTCTACTGTCCAGTCTTTTCCGAAATTCAATGAAAACTCAGCAGTGAACATACACAAACATAAAACATCCAAATGACATGCTTCCAGCATGCATGTTACAGAGAAAACACATGCATTCCAAGAAGAATCATGAGGATAGCAAGGCCCAAACCTAGACCAAAATCCAGCTGGACAAACAGGAAAGCCTTCTTTCTGCTCCAAGCCTGGCTTCTGGGGCATGGGGTGACATGACGTGAACCCCAGGGGATCTAGCTAGCCATCTCTACACCATAGCCCTTTCTCCTGCAGCAAATATGGCTTCTTATAGACTGGCCCATTTGGTAAGTGTGACTTTCCTTAGCAGAGATCCAACATTCTAGGTATCTCTAACACCCTAGGGTCTTGGCCAAAATTGACCTCACTCCCAGAGCTTTGTGCAAAGCCCCTCCCAGGACTCCTTGCAGGGAGTTTGACCTTGCTCTACAGCCCTGTATCCAGGCCACATTCTCTGGAACCTTCCTGAGAGGCTCCACATCCCCACTGGTCTTGCATTCTGCAAGCCAACAAAACTAGGATGGTATAGACATGCAAATTCTCCTGCCACCTCGAGAAGTCACCAGGCCCCTTGGCCTGGAGCCGCAGCAATCCCTGAGAGCTTGCACAACTGCACCTGGAGAGTTTCCTAGACAACCCTGCCACAGAAACGCTTTCAGGTGTGTTTGTGATTTCCACCCCAGGCCCTTCGGTGGGAAGGGATCTCATCCTCAGGACACCGCTCCTGCTTTTCCAAAGCGAAGTACTTAGTATCAGTAACAGCACCAGCCTTGCTCAGGAAATGGAAAGAGAGCAACACCTGCGCACAAAGGGAGGTCACATCCTCCTCCGGGTTTCTGGGCCTAAGGGGGGATGTGAGCTCTAAGTACCCCCCTTTTCTGGCTCTGACTCTGATAAAGTGTTGAACAGGGTCCTCACCTGAGGGTAGGTACAGGTGAGTATATTTGCCTGTTTTTCTTTTGCTAACACCCAACAACTGAGTCTAGGTACTTTATTTTAAAGAGTTTATTCCACTGACGGGCTTACGTCCGTGATCAGGTGGATCTGTGTTCGGCTTCAGAGAGCGTCTCCCAGGCCACGTCAAATCTTGGTGATGGCGTCCTGAAGGGGAGCATGGATGAGAGCCAAAGGCAGCATGGAAGACAAGAGGCCAGAGAACAGGGAGGGGCATTGTTATTATAACCTCTCTGGGATAGCGAGTCCCCATGAGAACCATGTCACTCCTTCTAAGGACAGTGCCCCAGTGACCTAATTAACTTACACTAATCTACACATACTTTTTGTTTACTTTTGATTTGCTCAGACAGAGTCAGTCTGAGACCGGATTGGGCTGGTACTCATTGTGTAGCACAAGCTGGCCTGAAACTCTCTCCCTGAGGACTATGACAGGTATGGGTCACCACGGCAGCATTCTAAGCCCTACATTTCAAAGGTTCCATCATATCTCACACTGAGAGCCAAGAGTCTAACACAGTAAGAATCACGGGTAACTCACCCAATTCATTCTTTACCTAGATGGTTTCTTTTCTCCAAAGCATGCCCGACTTCATTTTATCTTACACATCCTTTTGGCAGCTCTGCATTTTCCAGAAATTAATTTACTATTGTGTGAGAGTTGATCTGCTAAGCACTCACTCTGTTGGGAAAGTAGATTTTTTTCCCCTCTGGAATGTTCTTCCATATATATTATGAATGTTCCAGATAAGTCTTCTGCACAAAACCCTTCACTGTCTCCTTTGGTTTTAGGACAAACTTAAGGCCTACTGATAGCAGATATCTACACTACAAATATGCATAGCTATTGTGCCACAAATGATTATGGAAAAAATTAAGAATTATACCGTCTTCAAAATCCTTATATATGTATAAGCTTGAGAGATTTAATGACAGGTTGCACCTAATTTTTTTTTTGTTTAGTCATGAATTACCCTGAGCTTATCCCTGGAAACCTAAACAACCCTGATATAAGAACCTACTAGAAGAAATCAAAATTGACCTGGTTTCTTCTATGACATTTAGTATCTCTTGGGGTAGCTAATTTATCCCACAAAAGCCACTAATAGCTGTTATCAATCAATTAACTAAGAACTGGTAGATAAAACTTGTAAACATGCATGTTATATCTACAACCTTACTATAGGAAGGAGGGGTGGATGGTTGTAGATTTTCTGGAATCGGGGATCCTTGAGATGGAACACGAAGGAAAGTGAGGGACACCTAAGAAGAAAGGAAAAAGAACCTTCCAGGCAATAAGGCAGGGTGCTTTCTCTGCCTTGCCTTCAGTAAAAGACTTAGACAAAAGGGTAATCAGCTGGCCCACAAGTCACTCAACGGAGCATGGAAAATAGTTCTCCCTTAAGGCTGTTTCTGAGCACTAGAATGGGTTTTACTCTCCTTAATAAAGGAGCTGGGCTCCATTACTGTACCTCTCCCATCTCACCTCCATTGCTGCCTGGAGACATGAGAATCTTTTCCTTAATTGTTGCTGGGCTTGTTCTTCTCATTCAACTTCACCCAGGTAAGAAGGAAGTCGCTGGAGAGGCAGTGTTGGCAACTTAATTGGGTCTGTCCTTGGAAACCAAGCTAACTTCGGGGAAACCTCATCCCTCAGTGATCTGTAAGTCTGGGGCCTTACGTTATTCCTAGTGAAACATTGTTCCTAACTGAGGAACAGAAGACTCAGGCTGCACTGACTCGGATCAGCTCTGACTAGAGCACCTGGGCCACTTCTCCAGTCAATCTACGCAGGGAATTGGACTTCTTTATTCCTTTAGATACTTCCCCTGGTTTTCAAATCTCAACATATGTCAGCACATGACAAAGTGACTGCTTTAAAATGGCAAAAAAAAAAAATCAACATTTTCCATGTCTTGGTAGTTGGTTCAGATAGCTGACTGTGAGATCATTTCAAACCTTTTTGGGGGGACCTCATATATAATAAATAATAACCTAATTAAAACTGCTACCATCTGGATTTGTTTGCACTTGAGATTCAGGGTGCTTTAAACCGATCTGTTTGTGCAGCATAGCTTACAGCCAACAATACTCTGGTTAGCCCCCCTCAAATACCCTTGCTCCATGCTCCCTGTATTCCCATCCTAACCGCATAACTCCCAAGTGTCTAACCATCTTAGGGTACGTGTGTCAACACCAGAAGCTCTAGGGAGACAGTGTGTTCTTAACATTTGCAAGACTTTGTCTCCAGCTGTATTCACTCGGCTATACAAAAATAAGCAGAGATTTTTAATTAAAGCAGAGCCTTTGTCCTTAATTGTCTGGAAATAGACTGCCATACAATATGTTAGTAAATAATAGATTCCCTGAAAGAGTAAAATCATTCGAAAGCTTTGATGTGTAGTTACGTAAGTGAGTGAGGAAAGAGTGTATGCACAGAGCTGTAATATAAACCATTTTCCTAAAAGACATAATGCCAAGTACTGAGAAGCAGGTGCTGGGCAAACCACACTCTAACTGGGAGATGCAGAAAAATGAGAAGCTGGTTTACATGAACCTTTGCTCAGAGGCAGAACAAAACATAAGGAGCACGCAGGACGCAGCCCGTGGTGAGCTCTCCCAGGGACGGTGTGTACTGAGCTCTCTCTGGCAGACCAGGCTCCTGGTTAAGTTTTTGAACTCCGTGCTTACATTTGTCATCTGCAAGTGCCAATAAGGAGAGCACTGTTGATTGATTTTATACCCGAAACATTAAGATCCTATGATATCGGGCACGGATTATTGTTGGCCTGCCTATAGTATTAATTGTACTGTCTTTATATTTTGGTCTACGTCAGACACTAGAGGTGAAAAAAGAAAATCTTGTTAGGAAGGTTTGTTTCTTCGAGTTGGGAAGTGGATTGCTGCATTCCTAGGAAGAGAGAGTCTCTTTCCATATGAGTTAGCTGCTTGGAACAGAGGGATTACATTATGTGCGACTTTTCCAGATGATTGCTAAGGGCACTGATTGCACTTATCAGGAGTCTTATTCTCTCTCTCTCTCTCTCTCTCTCTCTCTCTCTCTCTCTCTCTCTCTCTCTCTCTCTCTGATTAAGTAATGAAGTGTTCACTTTTTGACCTAGTAAAAGATTACTAGATAACTAACAGTTACTCTCTCCCCCTAGCCAAGGGCACACTGTACAGAAGGTTCCTCTGTAAAAAGATGAAAGGACGATGTGAAACTGCCTGCCTCTCCTTCGAAAAAAAGATCGGGACCTGCCGAGCCAACTTAACACCACTGTGCTGCAAGGAGAAAAAGAAACACTGAATTCTCAGCACCAACCATGAGCAGGATCTCAGAAGAAACGTCTCCGGGCTGTCCCTCACTGGCCTCTTCTCCAATTCTGGACTTTGTGAAGTCAGATCCATCGAGTGTCTAGGATAGCAGAAAATGGCCTCCCTGGGTCTGACCTTCTGTGGGGCTGACACTATCTCCTGTAAATGAAGTCCATACACTCACTTTCTTTCACAGTCCATGCATTGTTCCACTGGCTGACAAAAGTAAGAAAACCCATAAAAGCAGGTCAGATGGAAGGTTGGCCCATGACTTGGACGAGCTGCCTTCTCTAGTTCTCTCCCTAGCTTTAAGCGGATCTTTGACAATGGGTCTTCCTCTCAGATTTCTGATACCTGAAAATAGGAGGAACTTGACCCTCACAGTAAATGGGGCACCTGCTAGATACAGACGGCTTCAGCAATAGCCCCGACACACATTGTGAGAAATCACTTGGGCTGACTTCCATACACTGGCTGGCCTGGAACATGGCCTTCCACACAGAACAGAGCTCCTATCAAAATTCGGGTTGGCTGTAGAGTAAACATGTCTCACACTGGTCATGTATGGAGAGAACTTAAATCATAGCCTGTGTGGACAGCACAGTCCTCAGAAGTCATGAACTCAGTGCCTAACTAGAGAGGAGACCATGTTCAATCTAGGACTTACTACACTTATAATTTAAGACTTCTGGCTTTTCCATCTCATGCTCTTAGCCTGCCCATTAATGTTTGAGGAGAAGATGGAAGAACGAAGGCCTGGGATGTAGGTGTGGCAGTTCTTAGCAGCCAAAGTGGAAGGAGAGGAGAAAACAATCAGCCACAAAGAAAAACAAGTAGACACTTCCCCCCAAATGCCTCCCACAGAGACATGGCACACTCTGGCTTGCCCTTCGCTCTAAGTCACCAGAACTGGGAGTCCAGTGTATATCACAGGCCACTTTTAGCGTGAAGCTTTCATCCTCCTCCTGGATGTAAAGAGAAGTTCCCTAGGTACAAGCTGCAAGACTTCCTAGCCAACCCCGATAAGCTTGCTTCCTGCAAAGATGAAAATAAAAGAACCAAATAAAATTATTTTCTCAAAGAAGACATGTTTTTGAAAATGTTTTAAAATAAGAGATAGGAGCTGGGATGATGGCTACACATTTAAGAGTGCTTACTGCTCTCGAAAGGTTCACTTTCCATTCCCAGCAACCAGACCGGGCAGCACACAACTTCCTGGGGCTCTAGTTTCAAAGGCCTGATGACTTCTTCAGGCCCCCTTAGGCACTTGGATGTCCATGGAACACGGAAATCCACAAAGGCACACAATGTACAGATAAGTACTAATGAATAAATGAATTTTAACATAAGAAAGCATGCTCTCGAGACTTATTCTGGTGTACATACTTGTCTCTGTGATTTTATATTTACTCTCAAAACTATCATGGGATCATGGGATCTCTGATCTGATCGAGGAAATTCTGTCTCAGATGAACCTAAGGGAGCATCTGTCATCACCTTTACCCTTCTTATTTCTCCCTTTAGCTTTTCTTTCTTTCAGTGTCCAATGGATAGAAACATGATGCATGTTTTCCCAGTTTTCAAACTCTTATCTTCTCTACAGTTTGTGGAATAGTCTACAGTCACCAAGCTGCTAGAATTTGTCTTTATAAAGAAGCCACCAGTGCTGGAGAGATGGCTCCACATAAGAGCACTGACTGTGCTTCCAGAGGTCCTGAGTTCAATTCCCAGCAATCACATGGTGGCTCAAAACCATCTGTAATGGGATCCGATGCCCTCTTCTGTTGTGTCTGAAAACAGCCAATATGTATATATATATATATATATATATATATATATATATATATATATATGTATATATTCACAAAGGCACAGGTTGCTGACAACAGTCTAGGACCTGCATTTGTCTTCCTGGCCTTTTCTGAGATGGCCTACAATGTGGTTTGCAACACACACACACGCACACACACACACACACACACACACCTTTTCCATTCTCACTAGATCTGAGGGTACCTCCTCTGCTGAATTCCCCACTCACTCTGTCTCTGCTGGTGTTTTCTTCCTGCTGTAACTACATTGCCTGCATTTGCCCATCTTATTACACTCACTACCTTGAAGTCCCCACTCAAACCTGTTGAGTGTCATTGGATGTGATAGCATTTATTTGTCAACGTGTCTGAGCCCCAGGTTCTCTACCTACTGCCCAGGGTGAGGAATGGCTGGCTTGGAAAATGGGCTTAGATAACTCTTGGAGGTGACAGAACTATTGTGTATCTTAATTTTGGAAGTAGCTGTATAATCATAAATCTGTTGACTCTGTATGACAACCGTGTGCAAACACACACACAGACAAAGCGTGCACATATGTCTAAACTGTATCTTCACATGTCACATTTGAGATAAATAATATCATGCCTTGTATTTATGTCTACAATACTAAAAGTTTACCAACTATAATGAGCTTCTATGTAATATACTCCTGAATATGTTGTAAATTAATTTGAAAGTGATTTTTTTTCAAATAAATATGGTCTTTCAGAAACAGATACCATAAAGAAAATAGTTTATAGGATTTTAGGAAGTGGGGTGGAGCATGCTGTCTGCAGACACTGAAATTATTCACTCTCAACATGAGAAGGAATCATATAGATAATTCTTCTCAATGATTGCATTTCAAAGAGAAGACGTTTATGACTGCCTACTGTCCTGGTGAAGCTCAGGTCACAGAGTCAGTTAGGTGTCAGTGCCAAAACGACATCTTACTTCCTTAATTTTAGTACCTTGTCCCTCTCCCTGCAACCCACACGAGTTAATCTGTGCAGGTTGTCTTTGACGACTGTTAAAGAGCTGCTACTACAGGGAGTCAGTGCTTGAGAATAAAGATCTACAGTGTTTATGAGCTTAAGACCTAAGAAAGTAAGTCTCCCTGGTTGTCAGCTTATATTGACATGTTTCTTGATTACCTTCAAATATCATCAGGTTATAGCATTTTAATAATTTTGTCCATTTTAAGGAATGCGTGTTTTACTATTAATCTGTATTTGATTTTAAATGTAATTCTGGCCTGTGACAATAAGAAGCTTATCTGTGACGAATACCTGTCACAGCCTCCATCCTGACAGGTCTTCAGGAGGGAAGGGCTAGATCCTGGTATCTACCAGGACCAGGGATTGTCCAGCACTGGGAAATTATACAGTCTTTACCATGATCCTTTCTTAGCTCACATCCCACTGGGATTTACATACCAGGGCACACGTACAACAGTGCCCAACGGTCATAGTAGACTCTAAGGGTGAGGAACTTGACTAAAGACTCTTCAGGTAGATGATAAAGATGGTGGGTCTTCTCCCCTGTTACAGCCTTATAACTCATAAGGAAGAAATGTTAACTGGAGACTTAGGGGACATGATCAGGGAAGATGCTATGGCCATGGGGAGCAACTTCTCATGTAAGTGGCATTTAAGCATTTCCCTGTGAGTGCAAGTAGATCCAGAATGTTGCCTTCCAGGAGTAGTAGAAGGGTTCATCACCTGGAGGAATTAAGAGGAAGTTTCCAAGAGTTGTTACTAAGCAACCAGCAGAGTAAGTACTCTCTGAGTCAAAAAACCAAGAAGTGTTTCTGGTTTTTGCCTATACCCAGAGCTGACCCAAATCCAATCAGGGAGAGAGCTAGACTCTCAGAAGTGCAGACAACCCTGAGAGCTCAGGGGAGACCACCACTTCTGCTTACATTCCTGGTCCAAAAGGAACCCACCTAGAGCCCTCAGGACACAGGAACCCAGGAGCAGTCTGGGACAGGATCCTTCCAGTTTCTGCCTGCACCCAGAGCTGACCCTGTGACACAGCTCTCTGTACCCAGACCCCACCAGGAGAAAGTCAGTCTCCAGAAAGGCTGATACACAGGCTTACAGGAGGGTCAAGCCACTGTCAGAGACAACAAGATCAACTAACACGAGACAACCAGATGGTGAGAGGCAAGTACAGGAACCTAAGTAACAGAAAACAAGATTACTTGATGTAATCACAGCCCAGTTCTCCCACCAAAGCAAATACTGGATATCCAAATACACCAGAAAAGCAAGATTTGGATCTAAAATCACATCTCATGATGATGATAGAGGACTTTAAGAAGGACATAAATAACTCCCTTAAAGAAATACAGGACAACACAGATAAACAAATAGAAGTCCTTAAAGAGGAAGCACAAAAATTCCTTAAAGAATTACAGGAAAACACAACCAAACAGGTGAAGGAATTGAACAAAACCATCCAGTATCTAAAATTGGAAATAAAAACAATAAAAAAATCACAAAGGGAGACCACCTGGGAGATAGAAAACCTAGGAAAGAGATCAGGAGTCATAGATGCAAGCATCACCAACAGAATACAAGAGATAGAAGAGAGAATCTCAGGGGCAGAAGATATCATAGAAAACACGGACACAACTGTCAAAGAAAATGTAAAACGCAAAAAGCTCCTAACCCAAAACATCCAGGAAATCCAGAACACAATGAGAAGATCAAACCTAGGGATAATAGGTATAGAAGAGAGTGAAGACTCCCAACATAAAGGGCCAGTAAAAATATTCAACAAAATTATAGAAGAAAACTTCCCTAACCTAAAGAAAGAAATGCCCATAAACAAAAACATACAAAAAGCCTACAGAGCTCCAAATAGATTGGACCAGAAAAGAAACTCCTCCCATCACATAATACTCAAAACAGAAAATGCACAAAACAAAGAAAGAATATTCAAAGCAGTAAGGGGAAAAAGTCAAGTAACATGTAAAGGCAGACCTAACAGAATTACACCAGACTTCTCACCAGAGACTATGAAAGCCAGAAGATCCTGGGCAGATGTCACACAGACCCTAAGAGAACACAAATGCCACCCTAGGCTACTATATCCAGCAAAACTCTCAATTAAAATAGATGGAGAAACCAAAATATTCCATGACAAAACCAAATTTACACAATATCTTTATACAAACCTAGCCCTACAAAGGATAGTAGATGGAAAACCCCACACAAGAAGGGAAACTATACCCTAGAAAAAGCAAGAAAGTAATCTTCTTGCAACAAACTCAAAAGAAGAAACACACACAAACATAATTACACATCTAAAAACAAAATTAACAGGAAACAACAATCACCATTCCTTAATATCTCTTAACATCAATGGACTCAATTCCCCAATAAAAAGACATAGACTAACAAACTGGATACAGAAAGAGGACCCAGCATTTTGCTGCATTCAGGAAACACAGTGAAAAAGACAAACATTATCTCAGACTAAAAGGCTGGAAAACAATTTTCCAAACAAATGGTCCAAAGAAACAAGCTGGAGTAGCCATTCTAATATCGAATAAAATCGACTTTCAACAAAAAGTTATCAAAAAAGATAGGGAAGGACACCTCATATTCATCAAAGGAAAAAATTCACTAAGATGAAGTCTTAATCCTGAATATCTATACTCCAAATACACTTGGAAAGGAGTGGGTGGTTGGGTGGGGGAACACCCTCATAGAAGAAGGGGCAGGAGAGATGGGATAGGGAGTTTATGGACAGGAAACCAGGAAAGGGGATAACATTTGAAATGTAAATTGAAAACAGCCAATAAAAAAAAGAAGCAAAATATTTTGTGTCTGTGGTGTGTGTGTGTGTGTGTGTGTGTGTATGTGTGTGTGTGTGTGTGTGTGTGTGTGTGTGTGATGTCTCTGTTGATGGTTAGTAAGTTCAGTGCCGTTTTACATACTATACATAGCTGAACTCAAGCCTGTTTGGTCTAGATCTAAAACAGTGGCTTCATAAAACTTTAAATTTGGTGTTATCCGATATTGAGATAATGAGCAGAGGCTCACTATTCAAGGAACATGTGTGATTTACAAAATTCAGCCTCACAATATTATTTGAATATTTTTTCACATTTTTATGGCTCCATTTTAATATTATAATCCTCTATGACATTTTGCATTTCAGGTATTCAAATTACTTAGCTCAAAATTTTTATTTCATTCCATCTCATAATTTATATTCTATCTTTCTATTGGTACTTCCATTTTATGATACACAATTCTATTGGTATCTTTGAGGCAGCCTTCCAGAGTTCCTCTGAGGGCTATGACTGTTTAAAAGTTTTTCCCCCTGGTCAAAGAAAAAATAGTCAATGATATTAAATGTATTACATAGTATAACTTCTCTTAGTTAGGGTTTTACTGCTATGAACAGACACCATGACCAAGTCAACTCTTATAAGGACAACATTTAATTGGGGCTGGCTTACAGATTTAGAGGTTGAGTCCATTATCAACAAGGTAGGAACATGGCAGCATCCAGGCAGGTATGGTACAGGATGAGCTGAGAGTTCTACACCTTCATGTGAAGGATACTAGCAGAATATTTCCTTCAAGGCAGCTAGGAGTAGGGTCTTAAAGCCTATGCCCACAGTGACACACCTACTCCAACCAGGCCACACCTACTCTAACAGGGCTAAACCTTCTAATAGTGCCATTTCCTGAACTTAGCACATACAGATCATCACATTCCACTCCCTGGCCCCCACAAGCCTGATCAAACACATGAGTCTATGGGGGCCATATCTAGACTTAGCATAATAAAATGTACATTTAGTCCAACTTCCAAAGTCCCCATAGTCTATGGCAGTCTCAACAATCTTAAGAGTCCAAAGTTCAAAG
Source organism: Rattus rattus (assembly GCF_011064425.1). Classification (NCBI taxonomy): domain Eukaryota; kingdom Metazoa; phylum Chordata; class Mammalia; order Rodentia; family Muridae; genus Rattus; species Rattus rattus. The sequence continues at coordinate 64,545,647 of NC_046166.1, read as the reverse complement.
TCTCTTCTGAGATCCATCCAATCACTTAACTGTAATCCACAAATCAAGACAAGAAACCAACTGGGCAAACTCCAAACTCTGCATTTCCAAAGCTGACATCAAAGCAGTTTTCAGATCTCCAACTCCTTTTCATCTTTGTTGACTGCAGCAAACTCCTTTTTCCTGGACTGATTCTACTCCCCGCTAGCAATATTCCTCAGGAGATATCCTATGGCTCTGGCATCTCAAATATCCTGAGGTCTCCAAGACAGCTTTAGTGTTACAGCTTCTTGCTTCAATGTCTGGGATCCACACATGATCTTCTGGGCTCCTTGAAAGGGCTGGTGTCACTTCTCCAGCTCTGCCCTCTGTAGCACTCTAAGCTCAGGTTGATGCACTCCACTGCTGCTGCTATTCTTAGTGACAATTCCTTGGTACTGATATCTCCAATATGCTGGAGTCTTCTGCTACTACTAGGCTTCACCAATAGCCTCTCATAGAGTTTCTTCATGATGCCAAGCCTCAACTTCTTTGCATGACCCCTTCAATCCTGGGTTGTCAACTGCAACTGAGGCTGCACCTTCACCAATGACCTTCTATGGCCTCTCACAGGGCCAAGCCTCAGCTGCTCTTCATGACCCCTTCATGTCTTCAAAACCGTCACTATCTGGGTGATTCTTACACATTACCAAGTCCAGCTGCAGCATGAGGTACAACCTTGGCTATCTCTGGAACACAGCTTCTTTGTGCTCTCATAAAACTCTTCCCAGAAGACTTCTCCTCAGTGATACTGGTCTTGTCTTAATCACCACTAATTACTTAACTCCAGCTGACCAGTATCAATTGTCCCAGTCATCCTTTTTATTCTTGACTCCAATGCCAGAGCCACATGACTGAAGCTGCTGAGTTCTGCTGCTTGCAGGAGTTGGAAAATGGCCCCTTGTTCTATTACACAACCACCAGCTTTCTCTCTTCCAACTCCTTCACTGAAAAGTACTGAAAAGTGGGAAACCACAAGAGACAACAGAAGGGCCAACGAATGGAAAAATCTCTGAGAGAAGAGAAAACGTAGGACAAGTAGATTCTTCTGATTAATACAACAGTACAAGATTCTTAGTGAGGAGAAGCCAAGATTGGAAAATAAGGCAACCCCACCCTCTAGTGGCAAGTCACAAAATAACCCTTCCTTTGCAAGATGCTTTTTGGTCATAGCATTTCTTCTCCCTTTCTCAATAAACGTTTTAACAGCACTACTGTCCGTCCTGTGCTTCTGCCCTTTGCTATCTGGATAGTTGGGTTACACACATGGGATGAATGACAGAGTGCTGGACCCACGAGGGTCAAAACCCTTTTGAGATAAATGTGAACAATGGAAATGTTTAGGAAAATGCGCCTTAATTAAGTCCATCTATTGAAATAATAACTGGTATTTCAAGAGAGACGTGAAAACTACACATAATTCCAGTAGATCATAATTGCGAAGCTAAAATCAGTTTTTTAAACAAACTTAGCTCTGTCAGAAAGGTGAGAATATTTCTGAAGCTGGACAGATACCTCTGTCAAAAAGCAATTGACTCCCTGTAAAGACCTGAACCTGAGCCCATGCCCCAGAACGCACACTTAAAAGCCAAGTATTCACAAGCCCATACCCATGACCCCAGGGCTGGGAAAGCAGAGACAAATGTATTCCTGGGGCTCAGTGATAGATCAGGCTAGCACATGTGGTCAGAGACAAACTGCTGAGAGATTCCATCTCCAAAGAAAGAGGATAAGGTCTAAGGAATGACAGTTGACAATCTCTGCTGACTGCCATGTGAGTGCCACATGTGTTCTGACACACATACACAAACACCTGCATGGGCCTGCATGGACACACTCACACAACTAACATGAGTCGTTTTGTGTGTAAACCAGGACAAATTATCATTGAGAAGAAAGCACATGATTTTACACTTAAAACATGTGTTTAAAAAAAAAACAGCTGTGAATTCCTCTTCCTGCTGTGACCTCTGGGGCACAACCAGCTGTCCTGAGCAGCTGGCTCTCTCCCGGAGCTCCATTTTCCCACCACCTTGCCATCCAGTACATCAGGCCTGCAACACAAGAAAAATCCCTCCCCCTCCCCCACACAACCCCATCAGTAGTCAGCTTTGTTCTTCGGAGCTCATCTAACTTGTAGGAAACATCCACTGTTCCCTGAATTCCACTGTCCGCCTAAAGCTGCCACATAGAGACCTCATGTCCCAGGAACAGCCAGGTAGTCTGGTCTTCCCAACACCCGGGACAACAGGAATACACATGGATAATCAGGTGGTTAAAAGTCAGCATAGGAACACAGTCAGCAAGGGCAGAACAACATCGTACCTTCGGAGCACAGCTATCCTACTACAGCAAGCCCTGGGTGTCCTAACACAACTGAAGCACAAGAAAACAACCTCCAACCCAATCTTATAAAGATGCTACTGGCCTTTAAAGAGGAAATGAATAAATTTTTTTGAAAAAACACAGGAAAATACAAATGAGCAGGTAAAGGAAATGAGTAAAACTCCTCAGGACCTGAAAATTGAAATAGAAGCAGTAAGGAAAACACAGACCGAGGGAATCCTGGAGGTGGAAAATCTAGGGAAGAGAACAGGAACAACAGGTACAACGTCAGCAATAGGAAGAGGAAAAGAGAATCTCAGGTAGGAGAGATACAGTGGAAGACAATGATACATCGGTCAAAGAATGTCAGAGCTAAAAAAAAATCCCTGACCCAAATCATCCAAAAAATCTGGGATACCATGAAAAGACCTAACCTAAGAATAATAGGAATAGAAAAAAGTGATGATTTCCAATCCAAGGACCAGAAATTATTTTCAACTAAATCATAGACAAACATTCCTCAACCCAAAGAAAGGCATACCTATAAACTTACAAGAGGCTTACAGAACCATAATTAGATGGTCGCAAGAGAGGATGATTGAGTCTTTCTCAGAAGAGGAATAAAATAGATATAAAATAGATATCACAAGGTTGCTTCTGATTTCTGACTATTACCAATAAGCTGCTGTGGGCATAGTTAAACCAGTGCCCTTGTGAGATAGTGGAGAACCTTTGATTGTATGCCCAGGAGTGGTGTAGCTGGGTCTTGTGATAGAACTAGTCTCAATTCTCTAAGAATGGCCAGACTGATTTCCAAACGTAAGGCCTTCCAAACACTTCGATCTTGTAGGACTAATAGTTTTTGTTTGTATCATCTCTCTCTGAAGTGAAATGAAATCACTCGGGATGTGGTGATCCACATTAGCAATCCAGAATCTGCAGCCTAGGTAGATTAAAAACTTGGTAGTGGGGAGGAGTCTCAGGTTTCCTGAAAACTTTAAGTGAACTTTATTTTGATAATACAAATGTGTGTGTGTGTGTGTGTGTGTGTGTGTGTGTGTTTTCCACCAAGAAGTATATAATATAACTTTTGAACTTAAAGCTCTCCCCGAGAAAGGTTCAGTGATCCACTGGGACACAGAGGACCCACCCAGTGTACTCTGCCAGCTGACTAATTTATGGTCATAGACACATATCCCAGCATTCTTCTCTGGTGGATTCCACACAACATAAAGAATTTGTGATGAAGTCCAGTCCATTGTCTCACCTAGCCTCAGGGCTGGCTGACACAACAGGCCTCCACTTACGCTAGGGCTCTCCTCTTTCAATGAGGGAATATGCTGTTCCTATGAGCCTCTTGGCTTTCTCTGAGCTGTTGGAAATGGGGCAGCTCAATGGCCCCAGGTCTTAATGTGTGACTTCATCTATGAAGTCGTTTGGCTTTGATATGCTGAAATGGCAGAAAAACAAGTGTTTTGACCAACGAAATTAAGTTGTGTGACATGACAGGAAAATGTGATCTGCTGCTGCCGTCACTAAATAACCAGTACCTGCATTTCCACCTCCCAAACTTAGTCAATCTGAGACTTAAGGACTTAAATTGGAACATTCTTGGAAGACAGTGGAAGCCAAGGTTCTGACATTTCTTCTGGGTCATCTTATGATGCACTTGCATAAAACAAACCATTCAAAGGCATTTACCCTGTTTGGCCATATACTTCCACTCTGTATTCCGTGCCTTTAAGTCTTCAATCAAGACTGTATTCCGTGCCTTTAAGTCTTCAATGAAGAATGTGTTGATGCCTTAAGATCAGGTGTTTTTCTTACTTGGCTAATTTGGTAAGATTGAATCACAGAGTTCGAGGCCTCATTGGTTAGATTAAATCACAGATTTCATGGCCTAGGGGGCACCTTTAAGAACACAATGCCACACCTTCTTTTCAGTCCCATTTGAGCCGGCCGCCTGAACGGGGTGCCTGGTGTGCAGCTCCAGACTCTACAGCTCCGAGAAGCTGCTGGACAGACCACAGACAGAAGGCAGGCTCTCAGGAGGAAGTCTTTTATCAGACTTTTCTTGAGGAAAGTAATTAGAAACAGGAGTGTTTTGAAATTAATCTGAAGTTCCGTGATGGATTTCTCACGTAAGGGTAAGTGCATTTCACTGAAATACTACTTTCTCCTTTAGAGTTTGACTGTAGTGACGGGTTCTTGAAGGGAAACATTCCCTGAATGTTCCTACTTCAAGTCCCTGAGTGTCTGATGGAATACGCTTGGGAGGTGGGAACAGGAACAGGTTCATTTGCCATGGCCATCACCCGGCCACATATTCTTACAATGTCATCAAACTTAATTCCATTGCTTGAAACTCTTTTTGTTAACTTCTGTTTCAGAAAATCCATGCCAACGGGTCCACAAAATGAAGGCACAAGTGAAGACCCAGAGCAATCCAGCCACTCCAGCTCCAACGGCCCAGAGAAAGCCAGAGGCCTCATGGAAACAGACTCTTCCACCAGTGAAAGAGGAAGACCCTAGGGTAAGTGGAGACCTGTAGGTGTCAGCCAGCCCTGGCCTAGGTGAGACGTGGACAGGGCTACACCACAAACTCTTTGTGTTCTGTGAGATCCACCAGAGAAGAATGCCTGGATATAGGTTTAGGCCAATAAAGAGCCCTGTGTAGCCAGCTGGGACAGTGCACTGAGTAGCTGGGTCCTCTGGATCCCAGTGGATCACTGAGCCTCTCTCCCAGTGAGTTTCGTGCATGGAGATCAAGTTCTAGGTTGTTGTATTTCAGTTAATAAGAACAGGACAAAAACAAAAACTCGGAGGAGGCTAAAAGCCATGGCTAAAAAATTCTTCAGTAAAACAAGGGTAATAAAGAATTCTCACGATGATGGGCTTGAATGAATTAGGTCTCAGGGTTTTTATTGGATATTTTATTCATTTACATTGTTTTTTATCTTTATTATTTGGGTATTTCTTATTTACATTTCGATTGCCATTCCATTTCCTGGTTTCCAAGCCAACATCCCCCTAAGCCCTCCCCCGTTCTCTATGGGTGTTCCCCTCCCCATCCTCCCCCCATTACCACACTCCCCCAAACAATCACGTTCACTGGGGGTTCAGTTGTCAGGACACAGGGCCTCCCCTTCCACTGGTGCCCTTACTAGGCTATTCATTGCTACCTATGCAGTTGGAGCCCAGGGTCAGTCCATGCTTAGTCTTTGGGTACTCGCTTACTCCCTGGAAGCTCTGGTTGGTGAACATTGTTGCTCATAAGGGGTCTCAAGCCCTTTCAAGCTCCTTCAGTCCTTTCTCTGATTCCTTCAATGGCGGTTCCATTCTCAGTTCAGTGGTTTAATGATGGCATTCGCCTATGTATTTGCTGAATTCTGGCTGTGTCGGTCAGGACAGATCTACATCTGGTTCCTGTCGGCCTGCACTTCTTTGCTTCATCCATCTTATTTACTTTGGTGGTGGCTGTATAAGTATGGGCCACATGTGAAGCATTCGCATTTTGGTCATCCATCATGAGTTTCATTTGTTCTCTGCATCTAGGGTAATAATCCAGTTTGGTAATCTGTATTGTTTTATTGGAGAATTGAGTCCATTGATGTTGAGAGATATTAAGGAATAATGATTGTTGGTTCCTGTTATATTCATATTTCGATGTGAGATTATGTTTGTTTTCTTCTCTTTGTTTTGTTGCCAAGACATTAATTTCTTGCTTTTTCTAGGGTGCAGCTTGCTTCCTTATGTTGGGCTTTACCATTTATTATGGTAAATGGGCTTTACCATTTATTATTCTTGGGATTTGTAGAAAGATATTGTGTAAATTTTGTTTTGTCCTGGAATATCTAGGTTTCTCCATCTATGTGAATTGAGAGTTTTGCTAGATACAGTAACCTAGGCTGGCATTTGTGTTCTCTTAAGGTCTGTATCACCTCTGTCCAGGATCTTCTGGCTTTCATAGTCTCTGGAGAGACATCTGGTGTAATCCTGATAGGTCTGCCTCTATATGTTACTTGGTCTTTTTCCCTTACTGCTTTTAATCTTTCTTTGCTTTGTGCATTTGCTGTTTTGACTATTATATGACGGGAGGAGTTTCTTTTCTGATTCGATCTATTTGGAGTTCTGTAAGCTTCTTGTATGTTTATGGGCATCTCTTTCTCTAGGTTAGGGAAGTTTTCTTCTATGATTTTGTTGAAGATATTTGCTGGTCCTTTGAGTTGGGAGTCTTCACTCTCTTCTATATATTATCCTTAGGTTTGGTATTCTCATTGTGTCCTGGATTTCCTGTATGTTTTGGGCCAGTATATTTTTCCATTTTACATTATCTTTGACAGTTGTGTCACTGATTTCTATGGAATCTTCTGCTCCTGAGATCTCTCTTCTATCTCTTGTATTCTGTTGGTTTTGCTTGTATCTACAGCTCCTTGTCTCTTCCTTTGGCTCTCTATATCCAGGGTTGTCTCCCTTTGTGCTTTCTTTATTGCTTCTATTTCCATTTTTAATTCCTTCACCTGTTTGGTTGTATTTCCTGGAATTCTTTCAGGAATTTTTGTGATCTCTCTCTATAGGCTGCTACTTGTATATTTATGTTTTCGTGCATTTCTCTAAGGGAGTTCTTCATGTCTTTCTTGAGGTCCCCCATCATCATTATCAAATGTGATTTAAAATCAAGATCTTGCTTTTCTGGTGTATTTGGATATTCAGTGTTTGCTTTGGTGGTAGAATTGGGCTCTGATGATGCCCTGTAGTCTTGGTTTCTGTTGCTTGGATTCCTGTGCTTGCCTCTCGCAATCAGGTTGTTTCTGGTGTTACCTTGTTCTGCTATTTCTGACAGTGGCTAGACCGTCCTATAGGTCTGTGTGTCAGGAGTGCTATAAGCCTGTTTTCCTGTTTTCTTTCAGCCAGTTATGGGAACAGAGTGTTCTGCTTTCAGGCCTGTAGTCTTTCCTGTTTACTGGTCTTCAGCTGTTCCTGTGGGCGTGTGTCCTGAGCCCACCAGGCAGGTCACTTGAAGGAGAAAAGTTTGTCTTACCTCTAGTACCTTGGATGAAGTTGCTCATGGGGGGCTGCTTTTGAGCTCTCCATGAGGGCTGCAACCAGAAGGGCCTGCCCCGCCTTTTTCCCACGTCCCAGGTGCACCAGAGCCCCAGATGTAGTTAGGTGTTTGCCTCTGGAGTCAGAAATGTGGGCAGAGTGTAGTCTCTTCCGGCTTCCCAGGCGTGTCTGCCCTGCTGAAGGTTTAGCTCTCCCTCCCACAGGATTTGGGTGCAGGGCGCTGTTGACAGGGTCCCTTCAGATTCCAGCAGTGTCTGGACTGAAGTGGACCTACCACTTGAGTGCCCCTATCTTCTGGTTCCCAAAGGCCCTGTATAGTTTCCTCTGAGGCCAGGGATGTGGGCAGGGGTGGGCAGTATTATTGTTCTCTCCTACTAGCAGTCTCAGGAGAGCACACTATGCGGGGCGGTGAGCTCTCTCTCCCATGAGGTTTGGGAGCAGGGATCTGTGGGACTTATTTACATTGCAAATGTTACCCCCTTTCTTGGTTTGCCCTCTGAAATCCCCCATCCCATCGCCCTCCCCCTGCTTCTATGAGGGTGCTTACCCACCTACCAACCTACCCACCTATCCACCTACCCACCCACCCACTCGCCTCCACACCCTGGTATTCCCCTACACTGGGGCATTGAGCTTCACAGGACCAAGGGCCTCCTCTCCCATTTTTATCCTAGAAGACCATCATCTGTTACATATTCGAATGGAGCCATGGGTTCCTCCAGGTGTACTCTTGGGATGGTGGTTCAATCCATAGGAGCTGGGGGGGGGTGGTTAGTTAATTTTGCTGTTCTTCCTGTGGCTTGTAAACCCCTTCAGCTCCTTCAGTCTTTCCCTCAACTCCTCCATTGGGGTCTCCATGTTCAGCCTGATGGTTGACTGCAAGCATTCACATCTCTATTGGTCAGACTCTGGCAGAGCCTCTCAGGAGACAGCTATATCACGTTCCTATCAGCAAAGCACTTCTTGGCATCAGCAATATTGTCTGTGTTTGGTGGCTGTATATGGGATGGATCCCCAGGTAGGGAAGTCTCGGGATGGCTTTTTCTTATATTAGTTTAAGTGTAGCTGGTTTTATATGGAGGTCTTGACCACTCGATCTTAAGCTTTGTACAGGGCAATAAGAATGGGTCAATTTGCATTCTTCTACATGCTGAACTCCAGTTGAACCAGCACCATTTGTTGAAAATGCTACTCTTTTTCCATTGGATGGTTTTGGCACCTTTGTCAAATTCAAGTGACAATATGTGTGTAGGTTTATTTTGTGGGCGTTGATTCTATCCCACTGATCTACCTGCCGGATTCTCTACCAATACCATACAGTTTTGATCACTATTGCTCTATAAAACTGCTTGAGATTAGGGGTGGGGATTCCCCCCAGAAGTTCTCTTATTGTTGAGGATAGCTTTCGCTATCCTGAGTTTTTTGTTATGCCAAATGAATTTGCAAATTGCTCTTTCTAACTCTATGAAGAATTAACTTGAAATTTTGATGGGGATTGCATTGAATCTGTAGCTTGTTTTTGGCAAAATGGCCATGTTTACAATATTAATCCTGCCAATCCATGAGCATGGGAGGTCTTCCCATCTTCTGCGATCTTCAATTTCTTTCTTCAGAGACTTGAAGTTCTTGTCATACAGATCTTTCACTTACTCAATTGGAGCCACATCGAGTTATTTTGTTATTTGCAATTATTGTGAAGGGTGTGGTTTCATTAATTTCTTTCTCAGCCTGTTTGTCCTTAGAGTAGAGGAAGGCTACTGATTTATTCAAGTTAATTTAATATCCAGACACTTTGGCGAAGTTGTTTATCAGGCTTAGTAGTTCTCTGGTGGAAGAACATTTCAGGTCACTTAAGTATACTATTGTATCATCTGCAAATAATGATATTTTGAGTTCTTGCTTTACAATTGGAATCCCTTTGATCTCCATTTGTTGTCTGATTGCTCTGACTAGGACTTTGAGTCCTATATTGAATAGGTAGGGAGAGAGTGGGCAGCCTTGTCTAGTCCCTACTTATAGTGGGATTACTTCAAGTTTCTCTTCATTTAGTTTGATGTTGGCTACTGGTTTGCTGTATATTGCTTTTACTATGTTTAGGTATCGGCCTTGAATTCCTGATCTTTCCAAGTCGTTTAACATGAAGGTTTGTTGAATTTTGGCAAATGCCTCCTCAGCTTCTAATGAGATGATCATGTGTGGTTTTTTGTGTTCTTGGATTTTGTTTGTGAGAATTTAATTGACTATTTTTGCATCAATATTCATAAAGGAAATTGGTCTGAAGTTCTCTTTCTTTTTTGGGTCTTTCTGTGGTTTAGGTATCCCTGTAATTATGGCTTCATAGAAGGAATTCAGTAGTGTTCCTTCTGTTTCTATTTTGTGGAGTAGTTTTGGCAGTATTGATATTAGGCCTTCTATGAATGTCTAAAAGAATTCTGCATAAACCCATCTATTCCTGAGTTGTTTTCATTGGGAGACTTTTAATGACTGCTTCTATTTCTTTATGGGACTGCTTGGATGGTTTATCTGATCCTGATTTAACTTTGGTAACTGGTTTCTGTCTAGAAACTTTCCATTTCCTCCAGATTTTCCAGTTTTGTTGAATATAGGCTTTTGTGGTAGGATCTGATGATTTAGAATAGGAACATTCTGGGTTAAAATTTGGAGATGGGGAGTTGGCCCCATCCGTCAATCAGGTGCAGTGCCTAATCTCTGGATATGATCTCTATATGTCCCATTTTCAGGGTGCCAAGAGGTAGTGTCTATGGAATGAGTTCACTGACATGAACGGTCCTTCTATCTTGGAGACAGTTAAATAAATGTCTGGGGGTTCCTAAGGTCTGAGGCCCTGTTATATTTGTCACACTGATCCATGCTCCTGACCATATCAGAGGTATCAGAAGGCCAGACAAAGGAACTGCTCCCCCTGCATGTGAAGCAGACTGGGAAAAGGCTCAGCTCCTCCTTGGCAGGATTGGTCTGTTGGCAGATACAGGGTTCCCAGTCTTTCCCCATACATCTCCCAATTAGGCTTGCCTCTCCCAGGTTCAAAGAGACAACCAGGTGGAGTTCCAACACGTGCTTTAGTGAATGTTGACCTTGGAGAGAGAACATTAAAGGGTCTTTGAGCCTTGTGGGGGGATTCAGGGTGGAGAGGTCCCTGGATCCAGTTTTGGCTCATAGATCTCCTTTGCTCCTCACAGGTGAAATGCAGAGACTGTGGAGCCTTTGGCCACATTGCAAGAAACAGAAGGTGTCCCATTAAGCAGGGCCATTTCCTCCTAGTTGCACAGCCTCTGGGAGCCAAGAAGGAGAAAGAGAACACGGATCCCTGCAGGCTTAAGGGTCTACAGAAACTCAGTCAAGCTGCCAGACACAGGTAAGTGATGGGAATGGATCTGGCAGAAGGGAAGGCTCCAGGTAGGACAGAGCTCATGGGGATACCATGTCTTATCTCTCAGTCTCCAAACAGAAAGGGCCGGAGAGCTAGTAAATGGTCTTCTCACAAGAGAGGGAGAGAGAGAGAGGGAAGGACGGAGGGAGGGAGGGAGTACTGGAGACTAAAGCCGATGTCTTCCCACCATATTGTTTGTTCCACAGGTGTGATGAGCAGCAGAGAAACCCTCCCTTCCAGAAATTTCCAACAGAGCTGCAATGGAGAAACCAGCAGGGCACCTTGGCTGTAAGTTAAAGTAGATACCCTGTCCCTGAAAGTCCCTTCCTCTCTGCTCTGCCGCTTGCACCTTCTTCTGCATGGTCTATTTGCTCACCCAGTGTCCTCTGTACACACCAGGCTTCACAAACCTCTCTGGCAGCAACAATTCATTTGTTCATTTTCATAGTTCAGAAGGACTTGGTTTTGGATGAGTGAGTGAACCTCTGCTGTAGGTCTCCTTTATGGGCCAGCTCACCTGGACCTAAGGCAGGTTCCTCCTTGTTTACCCATGTAGGTCTCCAGGTCTTCCCTCCTTCTGAGGTCAGATTACAAACATGGCCTGCTCTCCAAGCTTTCTGGTGACCTGTGCATATGGCCAATGGCTTTGCTGTTGCCATTTTGAACTGACTTTGTCTGCTGTTTCTATAAATCTAGACTTTTGCTGGAGTAGTCTAAGCAGCATGAACACATCCATTTCCACCTTCCCAATCTGTCGGCTACACCACTGACCTCAAACACCATTGTGAGAGACTCATTCAAGCCAAGCAAATGCCTCTTGCCCTGCTCATATCCCAAAGGAAACAATTAGAATTTTCAAAACTATGCTGTAAATTACATGGTAATTTGAATCTAACCATTCTTCTAGGACCACAGAAGGATCATGGACATCTTCCTAGCTGTCTCTTTGATTATCCATATATCAATATATACCTTCATGTACCTCTTCTCAGAACACACACTCACACACACTCACACACACTCACACACACACACACACACACACACACACACACGGAGAGATGAGGGGAGGAGAGAGAGAGAGAAAGAAAGAGAGAGAGAGAGATTTGGATTATGAGAATAAGGTTCACTTAACCTTTGTAGGGAGACTGAAACTCTCTCCCTTCTACTTTCCAACCCACCATGCTGCACATTCTGGATAGCTAATGTGGGTCACCACAGTCTGATGATTTCACATCAGACTGAGCTGCTCATACCACCATAAATCCCATGATCTCCTGGTGTTTTGAAAGCCATGACTGTCCTTCCAGGCTGACAGTGCCCTGCTCATCTTACCATATGTCTATCTTTTCTACAGCAGCCACAGACGTCAATCATTCCTGGCTACGGGAAGATGTCTGAGCCACCAGTCGAAATGGCTCTTGGGAAGCAGACGTGCCCTGAGAAGCTGGCCCTTCAAAGCTTGGACACCTCCTGCATCGCACATTCCAGACAGAAGGAAGGTCAGAACATAACTGTCCCTGGTGTTGCCAAGCCAGTGTATACAGAGGATGGCAGAAAAACAGTCACAGAAAACCTACTGGATCAAAAGCTACAGGATATCTCACATCAACACCCTGTTGCCGTCCCCAAAAGGAAAGCAATTAGTGAACTGTTTCACAAAGAGTCAAAGACCCAGGGTCCCAGTAAGAAAATGCAACCTAGCCAGCATCCTGTCATCCACCAGGATAGACAGAACCCAAAACTCAGCTGCTGGACCCCAGATGAGGAAACGTCCCAGTGCTCCACACAACCTAGCCAGAATCCCCTGAAGAAACAAAGAATCGACTCTACCAATGCACCAGAGGAGAGCCATGCAAGGACTGGTTCCAAGAGCACCCTGGACAGTCAGTCTTATCCCATTGCCAACAGACTTGAACTAAAAGATTCAGCTGAAATGAGCAAGAAAATAACAGTCCAGGTGCCCAGCTCTGACCAACAACAGCTACATAGCAGGGCTGCTCTGGTCTCAACCAGACCCTGTATTGAGTCTGGCCAAGCCCTCAGAATGATCTTTACCAAACACAGCCATAATTTCTGGAGCTCCAGGTTCCTGACAGTGCCCACACCACTTCCCATTGAGAAGCAAACACCTCAGTTCGAGAGCCCTGCCTTCCCTGAGGAAGGAGAGGCAGCAGGATCCCAGGTCAAACTGAGTGTCCTCTATGAGGACCTTCAGGTCTCCTCCTCCTCAGAGGACAGTGATGGAGAATAAGCTGTCACCTGAAGTGCAGATGCCACCTCCCTGCTCAGACTTGCCAGATTCTTTCAAATTGATCAGCCCCCAAATTAACCAAGTAGCTGACATGACTATATCCTGTTAATTTGCTTCCAAATGAGCGCCCTCTATGGTGGGTGGGATCACATTCCTTTCCTCTCTTTGCCACTAGCCTCACCTCAGCATGATCTCTGGACTCTGAGGTGAGCCTCTGAGAATCACTCTGAAGAAAAGTCACCATTCTCTCCACTCTTGTCATCAGTGACCTCTAGTATGTCCTTTCAGGTGCTTCAGTGTTCAAAACTATCTGCCTGTTATCCTATTGTATGAGATTTTCTACATTCACCAATAAAGTTGCCCTAGAAATTATGTCTGTGCATTCGTGTTCTTGTGACAGGTGCATGAGGTTTCTCATACTACCTATGGCCCAATAGCCATCCACAAACCCAAATGGTGCTCAACCTACTGCATCAAGTTCACCATGTTGACACTTAGGCCTTTTGACACTGTGCACAGGTATCTCCCACCTGTGATCTTAAGACCCTTGAGAGACAGGACAGTCTGTTCTCTCCTTAAACCTCTGCTGTGTTACTGAAGGCTTTGGCTTTGTTGACTCCCAGAAACCCAGGTAACACATACGGTAATGTATGAAGCCCTGGTGACTCAAGCTCAGGGTAACCTGGTGTGGGACCCTGGCAGTTTCCCCTAGGTTTGCCCACCTCCCATTGAAACAAGAGGATGCTCAACAACACACAGTAACAGCAGGGCTGGAAGTCACATAGCTCATGTTGGCCATATGGTAGCCCAAGGCCAGAGGATTGCCTCCATTTCAGGGTTCAGTTGGCTACTTGCTGGGCTGTTAGACAAATATTTCTATAATATGATACAATTCACTGAACCCCACATGTCATCTTAAACTTGTTATCCATCCCTGAGTTCAGGATTTTCTACATGTGGCTTTTGCATTAAGTGTGTTCATGACAGCGCCCACAGAAGTGTCTGTATTTTTCTGTGGTTATGTGTTTGAGACAGGGTCTCCCGGTGACTAGAGGGTCAACAACTTTGCTATCTCTGCTGGCTGACAAGCTTCAGTGGTTTGCATCTCTCAGCCTACTAACATGGCAGAGTGCTGACACAGCTACATCTATAGCTTTCTGTGGATGTTGTCGTCCCCAACCAGCAGCAGCTCAGGTAACTCTGTTTGGGTATCCCATGTCGGATCCTCTCTGGATCCATATAGGTACCACATGGAATGAAATTCTTTTGACTCAGGCCTAGATGTAATCATCAATTTTATTTCATTGGATGAAGTAATGAGATGGGAGTCATTCCCAAGCTTTATGGATACAATGATAAGGCTGAGCCCAGAAGGTTGTTTTCTCAGTTCTAACTCTCCCTAGGACTAGGCCTAAACACTTCTAGCCTTCATACAATCTAATCCTCTACAAATCCAGACCTTGAAGGCTTCAGCTTCCAACCTCCATCTCCTAACTGAGGCCTAGAATGTTTCAGCCTTGTGACTTACTGTGGAATATGCTCATCCTTTCTAGCCTGTTCTCTCTCCAACCTATCCCGGTAAAACTGCTATGCACACCACCACACCTCCATTCCTCTCCCTGTGCTTCTCTTAAGTAGCCTCTCTTTTCTCTGCTGTTCTCATGAGAGTTGGGTCTGTAGCATCTCTGACTCATTCCATCAATTATTTCTCTGATTGAATACTTTGTCTCTCAAACATGGCTGCTTTCAAACATGGCTGCTTTCAAACATGGCTGCTTTCAAACATGGCTGCTTTCAAACATGGCTGCTTTCAAATATGGCTGCTTTCAAACGTGGCCACTTCCTTCTACAAAATAACCTTACTTTCTTTCTTGGAGGTTAACGGTGTGTATTAAGTGTGTGTCTGTAGACTGGCCAGGTCCTACTGTCATCCAGAGTGTCTGCATTCCAGTCAGAGGACATAGGCCTAGAAGGTATTTTGGATCTGATCCCTAGTCACAGCATCCATATTTTTAAATTAAAATTCCTCTACACCTAGGTTATCCTGATCTAAGCCCTGGCAGTTCCCCTAACTCTTTCACTGGAGCTGAAGAACGTTCAGCAACTGGGATTGACAACCGTGCCAGTGTTCACATATGTGATACCAGCAGTACAGTAGACAAAGGCCTGAGGATTGCATTCATTTCAGAACTCAAGTGGCTTCTTAGTCAGTTTCCAACCAATTTGGCTCCAATGTGAAACAATTCACTGTCCTACACTTCAACTTAATCTCAGTTTTCATGTATGATTCCAGAACTGTGAAACCTTCCAGTAGTTTCTATAGCATGGGTTTTTCAATATATCTGTCCTTGTCAACACCCACTGAAGAATCCTGGACATGCAAGGCTTTAGTGACAGCATCAAATGCTGAGTTCATCTTCTCTCTTTTTCTGGCCTTTTGTTCTTTCCTGTTTCTCTCTTCATGGCCCCGTGTAAAAGTGTGTTGCAAATCATGTGAGAATGAAGGAACATCCAGGAGCTTCTTAGGCTTTCCTTATAAAATCTTGCCCCTCAGCCAGGGGGTCACTGGAAGGACAGACAGTTTGGATGTCAGCTCTGAATTAAGTAAAACAGTACACTTCTAGAGCCTTTGCCTGGGCTTCCCATAACCACTCACTAATCACCAAAGGAGGTCAATCAGTGTACCAAAGGTGACCAGCACATCACTCAAGGGCCCCTGTAATCACTGACATATGTAACCTTTCCCTTTCATACCTGACTCATGTTTCTCTAGAAGCAAATATATTGTTCTGTATAGATAAATCTTCTTACTATCTTCCTTCGGTGCCAAGGAAACTCAAAGCCAAAATTTAACCAGGTTTCAGAAATTTCTTAGTCAGCTTCTGTGACAGCTAGTCTCCACTGAAGATGGAGAATCAACATATGCCTCTTCTGGGACTCCATCTGGGTGAGAAGTGTGAGTGCTGATACACAAAAACAGATGTTGAAACATCTGCAAACTAATGGCTTCTGCTGACATATTTGTCATATACTTTTCCTTTAATTGTATGTTACCAAGGTAATTAAATACCCTAGGTTTGTTACAAAGCAAAAATTAGAGAAGGAAGGAGTATAACACAGACTCTTCCTGCACAGGTATGATAAACCATCATCTCCATTAAAATAAAGATTTTGCAATATTCCAGAGATGTGCAGGCTTCTCTGTGACTGTACAGCATTCAAGTACAGCTGCTAATGTATGAAGAGCTATACCATGAATCGGGCATCTGCAAACAAGCATCTTGATAGCTGTAATTCCCCACAGGCTTCTTCTCTGTCAGCAACTTCAGAACCTTTAAGTGGAAGTAGCACACACTGTGTGTGTGTGTGTGTGTGTGTGTGTGTGTGTGTTGTGTGTGTGTGTGTGTTTTCCACCAAGAAGTATATAATATAACTTTTGCACTTAAAGCTCTCCCCAAGAAAGTTTCAGTGATCCACTGGGACACAGAGGACCCACCCAGTGTACTCTGCCAGCTGGCTAATTTATGGTCATAGATGCATATACCAGCATTCTTCTCTGGTGGATCCCACACAACATAAAGAATTTGTGATGAAGTCCAGTCCATTGTCTCACCTAGCCTCAGGACTGCCTGACACAACAGGCCTCCACTTACCATAGGTTTCTCCTCTTTCAATGAGGGAATATTCTGTTCCTATGAGCCTCTTGGCTTTCTCTGAGCTGTTGGAAATGGGGCAGCTCAATGGCCCCAGGTCTTAATGTGTGACTCCATCTATGAAGTCCTTTGGCTTTGATATCCTGAAATGGCAAAAAAACAAGAGTTTTAACCAAGGAAATTAAGTTTTGTTACATGACAGGAAAATGTGATCTTCTGCTGCCCATCACTAAATAACCAGTACCTGCATTTCCACCTCCCAAGCTTAGTCAATCTCAGACTTAAGGGCTTAAATTTGGAACATTCTTGGAAGACAGTGGAAGCCAAGGTTCTGACATTTCTTCTGGGTTGTCCTATGATACACTTGCATAAAACAAACCATTCAAAGGCATTTACCCTGTTTGGCCATATACTTCCACTCTGCATTCCGTGACCTAAATTCTTAAATCGAGACTGTATTCCGTGCCTTTAAGTGTTAAATCAAGACTGTATTCCGTGCCTTTAAGTGTTAAATCAAGACTGTATTCCGTGCCTTTAAGTCTTCAATCAGAATGTGTTGATGCCTTAAGATCAGGTGTTTTTCTTGCTTGGCTACTTTGGTTAGATGGAATCACAGAGATCGAGGCCTAATTGGTTAGATTGAATCACAGAGTTGGTGGCCTAACTGGGTTAAATTTAATCAGAGTTCGTGGCCTAATTGGTTAGATTAAATCACAGATTTCGTGACCTAGGGGGCACCTTTAAGAACACAATGCCACACCTTCTTTTCAGTCCTGTTAGAGCCGGCCGCCGGAACGGGGTACCTGGTGTGCAGCTCCAGACTCTACAGCTCCGAGAAGCTGCTGGACAGACCACAGACAGAAGGCAGGCTCTCAGGAGGAAGTCTTTTATCAGACTTTTCTTGAGGAAAGTAATTAGAAACAGGAGTGTTTTGAAATTAATCTGAACTTCCGTGATGGATTTCTCACGTAAGGGTAAGTGCATTTCACTGAAATACTACTTTCTCCTTTAGAGTTTGACTGTAGTGATGGATTCTTGAAGGGAAACATTCCCTGAATGTTCCTACTTCAAGTCCCTGAGTGTCTGATGGAATACGCTTGGGAGGTGGGAACAGGAACAGGTACATTTGCCATAGCCATCACCGGCCACATATTCTTACAATGTCATCAAACTTAATTCCATTGCTTGAAACTCTTTTTGTTAACTTCTGTTTCAGGAAATCCAAGCCAACGGGTCCACAAAATGAAGTCACAAGTGAAGACCCAGAGCAATCCAGCCACTCCAGTTCCAACGGCCCAAAGAAAGCCAGGGGCCTCATGGAAACAGACTCTTCCACCAGTGAAAGAGGAAGACCCTAGGGTAAGTGGAGACCTGTAGGTGTCAGCCAGCCCTGGGCCTAGGTGAGACGTGGACAGGGCTACACCACAAAATCTTTGTGTTTTGTGAGATCCACCAGAGAAGAATGCCGGGATATAGGTTTAGGCCAATAAAGAGCCCTGTGTAGCCAGCTGGGACAGTGCACTGGGTAGCTGGGTCCTCTGGATCCCAGTGGATCACTGAGCCTCTCTCCCAGTGAGTTTCCTGCATGGAGATCAAGTTCTAGGTTGATGTATTTCAGTTAACAAGAACAGGACAAAAACAAAAACTCGGAGGAGGCTTAAAGGCATGGCTAAAAAATTCTTCAGTAAAACAAGGGTAATAAAGACTTTCTCACGATGATGGGCTGGAATGAATTAGTTTTCAGGTTTTTATTCGATATTTTATTTATTTACATTGTTTTTTGTCTTTATTAACTTGGGTATTTCTTATTTACATTTCCATTGCCATTCCCTTTCCTGGTTTCCAGGCCAACATCCCCCTAAACCCTCCCCCCTTCCCTATGGATGTTCCCCTCCCCATTCCTCCCCCCATTACCACCCTCCCCCCGAACAATCCCGTTTACTGGGGGTTCAGTTGGTAGGACCCAGGGCCTCCCCTTCCACTGGTGCCCTTACTAGGCTATTCATTGCTACCTATGCAGTTGGAGCCCATGGTCAGTCCATGTATAGTCTTTAGGTAGTCGCTTAGTCCCTGGAAGCTCTGGTTGGTTGGCATTGTTGTTCATAAGGGGTCTCAAGCCCTTTCAAGCTCCTTCAGTCCTTTCTCTGATTCCTTCAATGGCGGTCCCATTCTCAGTTCAGTGGTTTAATGATGGCATTCGCCTATGTATTTGCTGAATTCTGGCTGTGTCGCTCAGGACAGATATACATCTGGTTCCTGTCGGCCTGCACTTCTTTGCTTCATCCATCTTATCTAGTTCAGTGGCTGTATAAGTATGGGCCACATGTGAAGCATTCGCATTTTGGTCATCCATCGAGAGTTTCATGTGTTCTCTGCATCTAGGGTACTGTCCAGTTTGTTAATCTGTGTTGTTTTATTGGAGAATTGAGTCCATTGATGTTGAGAGATATTAAGGAATAATGATTGTTGCTTGCTGTTCTATTGATATTTGGATGTGAGATTATGTTTGTGTGCTTTTTTTCTCTTAGTTTTGTTGCCAAGATGGTTACTTTCTTGCTTTTTCTAGGGTGTAGCTTGCCTCCATATGTTGGGCTTTACCATTTATTATGGTAAATGGGATTTACCATTAATTATTATTGGGATTTGTAGTGCTGGATTTGTAGAAAGATATTGAGTAAATTTGGTTTTGTCCTGGAATACCTTGGATTCTCCATCTGTGTTAATTGAGAGTTTTGCTAGATACAGTAACCTGGGCTGGCATTTGTGTTCTCTTGGGGTCTGTATGACATCTGTCCAGGATCTTCTGGCTTTCATAGTCTCTGGTGAGAGGTCTGGTGTAATTCTGATAGGTCTGCCTTTATATGTTACTTGACCTTTTTCACTTACTGCCTTTAATCTTTCTTTGCTTTGTTCATTTGGTATTATGACTATTATGTGATGGGAGGTATTTCTTTTCTGGTCCAATCTATTTGGAGTTCTGTAGGATTCTTGTATGTTTATGGGCATCTCTTTCTTTAGGTTAGGGGAGTTTTCCTCTATGATTTTGTTGAAGATATTTACTGGTCCTTTGAGCTGGGAGTCTTCACTCTCTTCTATATATTATCCTTAGGTTTGATCTTCTCATTGAGTCCTGGATTTCCTGTATGTTTTGGGCCAGTATATTTTTCCATTTTACATTATCTTTGACAGTTGTGTCGATGATTTCTATGGAATCTTCTGCTCCTGAGACTCTCTCTTCTATATCTTGTATTCTGTTGGTTATGCTTGTATCTACAGCTCCTTGTCTCTTCCTTTGGTTTTCTATGTCCAGGGTTGTCTCCCTTTGTGCTTTCTTCATTGCATCTATTTCCATTTTTAATTCCTTCACCTGTTTGATTGTATTTTCCTGAATTCTTTCAGGAATTTTTGGGATTCCTCTCTGTAGGCTTTTACTTGTTTATTTATGTTTTCCTGTTTTCTCTTAGGGAGTTCTTTATGTCTTTCTTGAAGTCGTCCAGCATCATGATCAAATGTGATTTAAAATCAAGATCTTGCTTTTCTGGTGTATTGGGATATTCAGTGTTTGCTTTGGTGGGAGAATTGGGCTCTGATGATGCCATGTATTCTTCGTTTCTGTTGCTTGGATTCCTGTGCTTGCCTCACACCATCAGGGTGTCTCTGGTGTTACCTTGTTCTGCTATTTATCATAGTGGCTAGACTGTCCTATAGGCCTGTGTGTCAGGAGTGCTGTAGACCTGCTTTAGTGTTTTCTTTCAGCCAGTTATGGGAGCAGTGTGTTCTGCTTTCAGGTGTGTTGTCTTTCCTGTCTACTGGTCTTCAGTTGTTCCTGTGGGCATGTGTCTTGAGACCACCAGGCAGGTCACTTGGAGGAGAAAAGTTGGTCTTACCTCTAGTACCTCGGACGAAGTTGCTCATGGGGGGCTGCTTTTGAGCTCTCTGTGAGGGCTGCAACCAGAAGGGCCTGCCTCGCCTTTTTCCCAGGTCCCAGGTGCACCAGGGCCCCAGATGTAGTGAGGTGTTTGCCTCTGGAGTCAGAAATGTGGGCAGAGTGTAGTCTCTTCCGGCTTCCCAGGCTTTTCTGCCCTTCTGATTGTTTACCTGTCCCTCCCACAGGATTTGGGTGCAGGGCGCTGTTGACAGGGTCCCTTCAGATTCGAGCAGTGTCTGGACTGAAGTGGACCTAACACTTTATTGCCCTTATCCTCCGGTTCCCAGAGGCCCTGTACAGTTTCCTCTGAGGCCAGGGATTTGGGCAAGGGTGGGCAGTATTAGTGCTCTCTCCTGCTCTGCAGTCTCAGAAGAGCCCACTACTCAGGGCAGTGAGCTCTCTCTTCCATTAGGTTTGGGAGCAGGGATCTGTGGGACTTATTTACATTGCAAATGTTACCCCCTTTCTTAGTTTGCCCTCTGAAATCCCCCATCCCATACCCCTCCCCCTGCTTCTATGAGGGTGCTTACCCACCTACCCACCCAACCACCGACCACCTCCCACCTCCCAACCCTGGTATTCCCCTACACTGGGGCATTGAGCTTCACAGGACCAAGGCCCTCCCCTCCCATTGGTGTCCTATAAGACCATTGTCTGCTACATATTCGGCTGGAGCCATGGGTTCCTCCATTGTACTCTTGGGTTGGTGGTTCAATCCCAAGGAGCTGGTGGCGGTGGGGAGGGTATGGTTAGTTAATGTTGCTGTTCTTCCTATGTCTTGTAAACCCCTTCAGCTCCTTCAGCCCTTCCCTCAACTCCTCCATTGGGGTCTCCAAGTTCAGCCTGATGATTGGCTGCAAGCATTCACATCTCTATTGGTCAGGCTCTGGCAGAGGCTCTCAGGAGACAGCTATATCACGTTCCTATCAGCAAAGCACTTCTTGGCATCAGCAATATTGTCTGTGTGTGGTGGCTGTATATGGGATGGATCCCCAGGTAGGGCAGGCTCTGGATGGCTTTTTCTTCTATTAGTTTAAGTGTAGCTGGTTTTATGTGGAGGTCTTGATCCACTTGGTCTTAAGCTTTGTACAGGGCAATAAGAATGGGTCAATTTGCATTCTTCTACATGCTGAACTCTAGTTGAACCAGCACCATTTGTTGAAAATGCTACCTTTTTTCCATTGGATAGTTTTAGCACCTTTGTCAAAGTTCAAGTGACAATATGTGGGTGGGTTTATTTTGGGGTCTTTAATTCTATCCCATTGATCTACCTCCCTGTTTCTCTACCAATACCATACAGTTTTTATCACTATTACTCTATAAAACTGCTTGAGATCAGGGATGGGGATTCCTCCAGAAGTTCTTTTATTGTTGAGGATAGCTTTCACTATCCTGGGTTTTTTGTTATTCCAAATGAATTTGCAAATTGCTCTTTCTAACTCTATGAAGAATTAACTTGAAATTTTGATGGGGATTGGATTGAATCTGTAGCTTACGTTTGGCAAAATGGCCGTTTTTACAGTATTAATCCTGCCAATCCATGAGCATGGGATGTCTTCCCATCTTCTGAGATCTTCAATTTCTTTCTTCAGAGACTTGAAGTTCTTGTCATACAGATCTTTCACTTACTCAATTAGAGCCACATCAAGTTATTTTGTTATTTGCGACTATTGTGAAGGATGTGGTTTCATTAATTACTTTCTCAGCCTGTTTATCCTTGGAGTAGATGTAAGGCTACTGATTTATTCAAGTTAATTTAATATCCAGACACTTTGGTAAAGTTGTTTATCAGGCTTAGTTGTTCTCTGGTGGAAGAACGTTTCAGGTCACTTAAGTATACTATTGTATCATCTGCAAATAATGATATTTTGAGTTCTTGCTTTCCAATTTGAATCCCTTTGATCTCCATTTGTTGTCTGATTGCTCTGACTAGGACTTTGAGTCCTATATTGAATAGGTAGGGAGAGAGTGGGGAGCCTTGTCTAGTCCCTGATTTTAGTGGGATTACTTCAAGTTTCTCTTCATTTAGTTGGATGTTGGCTACTGGTTTGCTGTATATAGCCCTTACTATGTTTAGGTATGGGCCTTGAATTCCTGATCTTTCCAAGTCGTTTAACATGAAGGTTTGTTGAATTTTGGCAAATGCTTCCTCAGCTTCTAATTAGATAATTGTGTGGTTTTTTTTCCTTTGAGTTTGTTTCCATAGTGGATTACCATGCCTGAATTCCTAGGATTAAGCATACTTGACCGTGATGGATGATTGTCTTGATGTGTTCTTGGATTTTGTTTGTGAGAATTTCATTGACTATTTTTGCATCACTATTCATAAAGGAAATTGGTCTGAGGTTCTCTTTCTTTTTCGGGTCTTTGTGTGGTTTAGGTATACCTGTAATTATGACTTCATAAAAGGAATTCGGTAGTGTTCCTTCTATTCCGATTTTGTGGAATAGTTTTGGCAGTATTGATATTAGGTCTTCTATGAATGTCTAATAGAATTCTGCACTAAACACATCTGGTCCTGGGTTTTTTGGTTGGGAGACTTTTAATGACTGCTTCTATTTCTTTATGGGACTGCTTAGATGGTTTATCTGATCCTGATTTAACTTTGGTACCTGGTATGTCTAGAAACTTTCCATTTCCTCCAGGTTTTCCAGTTTTGTAGAATATAGGCTTTTGTGAGAGGATCTGATGATTTAGAATAGGCACATACTGGGTTAAAAATTTGGAGATGGGTAAGTGGACCCATCCCTCAATCAGGTGCAGTGCCTAATCTCTGGATATGATCTCTATACGTCCCATTTTCATGCTGCCAGGAGGTAGTGTCTATGGAATGAGTTCTCTGATATGAAGGGCATTTCTATCTTGGAGATACTTATATAAATGTCTGGGGGTTCCTAAGATCTGAGGCCCTGTTACATTTGTCACACTGATCCATGATCCTGACCATATCAGAGGTATCAGAGGGCCAGACAAAGGAACTACTCCCCCTGCATATGAAGCAGACTGAGAAAAGGCTCAGCTCCTCTTTGGCAGGATTGGTCTGTTGGCAGATACAGGGTTCCCAGTCTTTCCCCATACACCTCCCAATTATGCTTGCCTCTCCCAGGTTCAAAGAGACAACCAGGTGGAGTTCCAACTCGTGCTTTAGTGAATGTTGTCCTTGGAGAGAGAACATTAAACGGTCTTTGAGCCTTGAGTGGGGATTGAGGGTGGAGAGGTCCCTGGATCCGGTTTTGGCTCATAGATCTCCTTTGCTCCTCACAGGTGAAATGCAGAGACTGTGGAGCCTTTGGCCACATTGCAAGAAACAGAAGGTGTCCCATTAAGCAGGGCCATTTCCTCCTAGTTGCACAGCCTCTGGGAGCCAAGAAGGAGAAAGAGAACACGGATCCTTGCAGGCTTAAGGCTCTACAGAAACTCAGTCAAGCTGCCAGACACAGGTAAGTGTTGGGAATGGATCTGGCAGAAGGGAAGGCTCCAGGTAGGACAGAGCTCATGGGGATACCATGTCTTATCTCTCAGTCTCCAAACAGAAAGGGCCGGAGAGCTAGTAAATGGTCTTCTCACAAGAGAGGGAGAGAGAGAGGGAAGGACAGACGGTGGGAGGGAGTACTTGAGACTAAAGCCGATGTCTTCCCACCATACTGATTGTCCCACAGGTGTGATGAGCAGCAGAGAAACGCTCCCTTCCAGAAATTTCCAACAGAGCTGCAATGGAGAAACCAGCAGGGCACCTTGGCTGTAAGTAAAAGTAGATACCCTGTCCCTGAAATTCCCTTCCTCTCTGCTCTGCCGCTTGCACCTTCTTCTGCATGGTCTATTTGCTCACCCAGTGTCCTCTGTACACACCAGGCTTCACAAACCTCTCTGGCAGCAACAATTCATTTGTTCATTTTCATAGTTCAGAAGGACTTGGTTTTGGATGAGTGAGTGAACCTCTGCTGTAGGTCTCCTTTATGGGCCAGCTCACCTGGACCTAAGGCAGGTTCCTCCTTGTTTACCCATGTAGGTCTCCAGGTCTTCCCTCATTCTGAGGTCAGATTACAAACATGGCCTGCTCTCCAAGCTTTCTGGTGACCTGTGCATATGGCCACAAGCTTTGCTGTTGCCATTTTGAACTGACTTTGTTTGCTGTTTCTATAAATCTAGACGTTTGCTGGAGAAGTCTAAGCAGCATGAACACATCCATTTCCACCTTCCCAATCTGTAGGCTACATAATTGACCTCAAGACCATTGTGAGAGACAGATTCAAGGCAAGGAAATGCCTCTTGCCCTGCTTCATATACCAAGGGAAATGATTAGAATTTTCAAAACTATGCTATAAATTACATGATAATTTGAATCTGACTGTTCTTCTAGGACCACAGAAGGATCATGGACATGTTCCTAGCTGTCTCTATGATTATCCATACGTCAATATTTCCATTCATGTACCTCTTGTCCAAAGACAACACACACACACACACACACACACACACACACACACACACACACACACACACAGAGACACAGAGAGAGAGAAAGAGAGAGAGAGAGAGAGAGAGAGAGAGAGAGAGAGAGAGAGAGAGAGAGAGAGAGAGAGAGAGAGAGAGAGATTTGGATTATCAGAATAAGGTTCACTTAAAATTTGTAGGGAGACTGAAACTCTCTCCCTTCCACTTTCCACCCCACCATGCTGCAAGTTCTGGATAGCTAATGTGGGTCACCACAGCCTGATGATTTCACATCAGACTGAGCTGCTCATACCACCATAAATCCCATGAGCTCCTGGTGTTTTGAAAGCCCTGACTGTCCTTCCATGCTGACAGTGCTCTGCTCATCTTACCATGTCTATCTTTTCTACAGCAGCCACAGATGTCAATCATTCCTGGCTACAGGAAGAAGTCTGAGCCACCAGTCGAAATGGTTCTTGGGAAGCAGACGTGCCCTGAGAAGCCTGCCCTTCAAAGCTTGGACACCTCCTGCATCTTACATTCCAGACAGAAGGAACTTCAGAACATAACTACTCCTGGTGTTGCCAAGCCAGTGTTTACACAGGATGGCAGAAAAACAGCCTCAGAAAACCTACTGGATCACAAGCTACAGGATGTCTCACATCAACACCCTGTTGCCGTCCCCAAAAGGAAAGCAATTACTGAACTGTTTCACAAAGAGTCAAACACCCAGAGTCCCAGTAAGAAACTGCAACCTACCCAGCATCCTGTCATCCACCAGGATAGACAGAACACAAAACTCAGCTGCTGGGACCCAGATGAGGAAACGTCCCAATGCCCCACACAACCTAGCCAGAATCCCCTGAAGAAACAAAGAATCGACTCTACCAATGCACCAGAGGAGAGCCATGCAAGCACTGGTTCCAAGAGCACCCTGGACAGTCAGTCTTATCCCACTGCCAACAGACTTGATCTAAAAGATGCAGCTGAAATGAGCAAGAAAATAGCAGTCCAGGTGCCCAGCACTGACCAACAACAGCTACATAGCAGGCCTGCTCTGGTCTCAACCAGACCCTGTATTGAGTCTGCCCAAGCCCTCAGAATGATCTTTACCAAACACAGCCATAATTTCTGGAGCTCAAGGTTCCTGACAGTGCCCGCACCAATTCCTATTGAGAAGCAAACACCTCCGTTCCAGAGCCCTGCCTTCCCTGAGGAAGGAGAGGAAGCAGGATCCCAGGTCAAACTGAGTGTCCTCTATGAGGATCTTCAGGTCTCCTCCTCCTCAGAGGACAGTGATGGAGAATAACCTGTCACCTGTAGACCAGATGCCACCTCCCTGCTCAGACTTGCCAGATTCTTTCAAATTGATCGTCCCCCAAATTTACCAAGTAGCTGATATGACTGTATCCTATTAATTTGCTTCCAAATGAGCACCCTCTATGGTGGGTGGGATCACATTCCTTTCCTCTGTTTGACACTAGCCTCACCTCAGCATGATCTCTGGACTCTGAGGTGAGCCTCTGAGAATCACTCTGAAGAAAAGTCACCATTCTCTCCACTCTTGTCATCAGTGACCTCTAGTATGTCCTTTCAGTTACTTCAGTGTTCAAAACTATCTGCCTGTTATCCTATTGTATGAGATTTTGTACTTTCACCAATAAAGTTGCCCTAGAAATTATGTCTGTGCATTCGTGTTCTTGTGACAAGTGCATGAGGTTTCTCATACTACCTATGGCCCAATAGCCATCCACAAATCCAAATGGTGCTCAACCTACTGCATCAGGTTCACCGTGTTGACACTTAGGCCTTTTCAAACTGTGCACAGGTATCTCCCACCTGTGATCTTAAGACCCTTGAGAGACAGGACAGTCTGTTCTCTCCTTAAACCTCTGCTGTGTTACTGAAGGCTTTGCCTTTGTTGACTCCCACAAACCCAGGTAACACATACCGTAAGGTATGAAGCCCTGGTGACTCAAGCTCAGGGTAACCTGGTGTGGGACCCTGGCAGTTTGCCCTAGGTTTGCCCATCTCCCATTCAAACAAGAGGATGCTCAACAACACACAGTAACAGCAGGGCTGGAAGTCACATAGCTCATGTTGGCCATATGGTAGCCCAAGGCCAGAGGATTGCCTCCATTTCCGGGTTCAGTTGGCTACTTGCTGGGCTTTTAGACACATTTCTCTAATATGATACAATTCACGGAACCCCACATGTCATCTTAAACTTGGTATCCATCCCTGAGTTCAGGACATGCAAATTTTCTACATGTGGCTTTTGCATTAAGTAGGTTCATGACAATGCCCACAGAAGTGCCTGTATTTCTCTGTGTTATGTGTTTGAAACAGGGTCTCCAAGTGACTAGAGGGTCAACAACTTTGCTATCTCTGCTGGCTAACAAGCTTCAGTGGTTTGCAATCTCAGCCTACTAACATGGCAGAGTGCTGACACAGCTACATCTCTAGCTTTCTGTGGATGTTGTCGTCCCCAACCAGCAGCAGCTCAGGTAACTCTGTTTTTGGTATCCCATGCTGGATCCTCTCTGGATCCATATAGGTACCACATGGAATGAAACTCTTTTGCCTAGATGTAATCATCCCTTTTATTTCATTGGATGAAGTAATGAGATGAGAGTCATACCCAAGCTTTATGGGTACAATGATTAGGCTGAGACCAGAAGGTTGTTTTCTCAGTTCTAACTCTCCCTAGGACTAGGCCTAAACACTTCTAGCCTTCATATAATCTAATCCTCTGTAAATCCAGACCTTGAAGGCTTCAGCTTCCAACCTTCATCTGCTAACTGAGGCCTAGAATGTTTCAGCCTTGTGACTTACTGTGGAATATGCTCATCCTTTCTAGCCTGTTCCCTCTCCAACCTATCCCCGTAAAACTGCTATGCACACCACCACACCTCCATTCCTCTCCCTGTGCTTCTCTTAAGTAGTCTCTCTTTCCTGTGCTGTTCTCATGAGAGTTGGGTCTGTAGCATCTCTGACTCATTCTATCAAATATTTCTCTGATTGAATACTTTGCTTCTCAAACATGGCTGCTTTCAAACATGGCTGCTTTCAAACATGGCTGCTTTCAAACATGGCTGCTTTCAAACATGGCTGCTTTCAAACATGACTGCTTTCAAACATGGCTGCTTTCAAATATGGCTGCTTTCAAACGTGGCTACTTCCTTCTACAAAATAACCTTGCTTTCTTTGTTGCAGGTTAACAGTGTGTATTTAGTGTGTGTCTGTAGAGTGGCCAGGTCCTATGTGATCCAGAATGTCTGCATTCCAGTCAGAATACATAGGCCTAGGAGGTCTTTGGGATGTGATCCCTTGTCTTGGCAGCCATGTTGCTAAATTAAAATACCTCTACACCTAGGTTATCCTGATCTAAGCCCTAGCAGTTCCCCTAACTCTTTCACTGGAGCTGAAGAAGGTTCAGCAACCGGGATTGACAACAGTGCCCGTGTTCACGTATGTGACACCAGCAGTACAGTAGACAAAGGCCTGAGGATTGCATTCATTTCAGAACTCAAGGGGCTTCTTAGTGAGTTTCCAACCAACTTGGGCTCCAATATGAAACAATTCACTGTCCTACACTTCAGCTTAATCTCAGTTTTCATCTATGATTCCACAACTGTGAAACCTTCTAGTAGTTTCTATAGCATGGGTTTTGTAATATATCTGTCCTTGTCAAAACCCACTGAAGAATCCTGAACATGCAAGGCTTTAGTGACAGCATCAAATGCTGAGTTCATCTTCTCTCTTTTTCTGGCCTTTTGTAGTTTCCTGTTTCTCTCTTCATGGCCACGTGTATATGTGTGTTGCAAATCATGTGAGAATGAAGGAATGTCCAGGAGCTTCTTTGGCTTTCCTTGCAATATCTTCCCCTCACCCACTGGAAGGACAGACAGTTTGGATGTAAGCTCTGACTTAAGTAAAACAGTACACTTGTACAGCCTTTGCCTGGGCTTCCCATAACCTCTCACTAGTCACAAAAGGAGGTCAATCAATGTACCCAAGGTGACCAGCACCTCACTCAAGGGCCCCTGTAATCACTGACATATGTAACCCTCCCCTTTCATACCTGACTCATGTTTCTCTAGAATGAAACATATTGTTCTGTATAGAAAAATCATCTTAGTATCTTGCTTTGGTGCCAAGGAAACTCAAAGCCAAAATTTAAGCAGGTTGCAGAAATTTATTAGTCAGCTTCTGTGACCTGTAGTCTCCACTAAAGATGGAGAATCAACACATGCCTCTCCTGGGACTCCATCTGGGTGAGAAGTGTGTGTGCTGATACACACAAACAGATGTTGAAACATCTGCAATCTAATGACTTCTGCTGACATATTTGTCATATACTTTTCCTTTAATTGTATGTTACCAAGGTAATTAAATACTCTAGGTTTGTTACAAAGCAAAAATTAGAGAAGGAAGGAATATAACACAGACTCTTCCTGCACACCTATGATAAAACATCAGCTCCATTAAAATAAAGATTTTGCAATATTCCAGAGATGTGCAGGCTTCTCTGTGACTGTACAGCATTCAAGTACAGCTGCTAATGTATGAAGAGCTATACCATGCATCGGGCATCTGCAAACAAGCATCTTCATAGCTGTAGTTCCCCACAGGATTCTTCTCTGTCAGCAACTTCAGAACCTTTAAGTGGAAGTAGCACACACTGTGTGTGTGTGTGTGTGTGTGTGTGTGTGTGTGTGTTTTCCACCAAGAAGTATATAATATAACTTTTGCACTTAAAGCTCTCCCCAAGAAAGTTTCAGTGATCCACTGGGACACAGAGGACCCACCCAGTGTACTCTCCCAGCTGGCTAATTTATGGTCATAGATGCATATCCCAGCATTCTTCTCTGGTGGATCCACACAACATAAAGAATTTGTGATGAAGTCTAGTCCATTGTCTCACCTAGCC
Organism: Rattus rattus; assembly: GCF_011064425.1. Lineage (NCBI taxonomy): Eukaryota > Metazoa > Chordata > Mammalia > Rodentia > Muridae > Rattus > Rattus rattus. The sequence goes on along the minus strand of NC_046166.1, from coordinate 64,515,647 downwards.
TCAGGACTGCCTAACACAACAGGCCTCCACTTACCCTAGGTTTCTCCTCTTTCAATGAGGGAATATTCTGTTCCTATGAGCCTCTTGGCTTTCTCTGAGCTGTTGGAAATGGGGCAGCTCAATGGCCCCAGGTCTTAAGGTGTGACTCCATCTATGAAGTCCTTTGGCTTTGATATCCTGAAATGGCAAAAAAACAAGAGTTTTAACCAAGGAAATTAAGTTTTGTTACATGACAGGAAAATGTGATCTTCTGCTGCCCATCACTAAATAACCAGTACCTGAATTTCCACCTCCCAAGCTTAGTCAATCTGAGACTTAAGGGCTTAAATTTGGAACATTCTTGGAAGACAGTGGAAGCCAAGGTTCTGACATTTCTTCTGGGTTGTCCTATGATACACTTGCATAAAACAAACCATTCAAAGGCATTTACCCTGTTTGGCCATATACCTCCTCTCTGTATTCCGTGACTTAAATTCTTAAATCAAGACTGTATTCCGTGCCTCTAAGTGTTAAATCAAGACTGTATTCCGTGCCTTTAAGTCTTCAATCAAGACTGTATTCCGTGCCTTTAAGTCTTCAATCAGAATGTGTTGATGCCTTAAGATCAGGTGTTTTTCTTGCTTGGCTACTTTGGTTAGATCGAATCACAGAGATCGAGGCCTAATTGGTTAGATTGAATCACAGAGTTGGTGGCCTAACTTGGTTAGATTTAATCAGAGTTCGTGACCTAATTGGTTAGATTAAATCACAGATTACGTGGCCTAGGGGGCACCTTTAAGAACACAATGCCACACCTTCTTTTCAGTCCTGTTTGAGCCAGCCGCCTGAACGGGGTGCCTGGTGTGCAGCTCCAGACTCTACAGCTCCGAGAAGCTGCTGGAAAGACCACAGACAGAAGGCAGGCTCTCAGGAGGAAGTCTTTTATGAGACTTTTCTTGAGGAAAATAGTTAGAAACAGGAGTGTTTGGAAATTAATCTGAAGTTCCGTGATGGATTTCTCACGTAAGGGTAAGTGCATTTCACTGAAATACTACTTTCTCCATTAGAGTTTCACTGTAGTGATGGGTTCTTGAAGGGAAACATTCCCTGAATGTTCCTACTTCAAGTCCCTGAGTGTCTGATGGAATATGCTTGGGAGGTGGGAACGGGAACAGGTACATTTGCCATGGCCATCACCCGGCCACATATTCTTACAATGTCATCAAACTTAATTCCATTGCTTGAAACTCTTTTTGTTAACTTCTGTTTCAGGAAATCCAAGCCAACGGGTCCACAAAATGAATTCAAAAGTGAAGACCCAGAGCAATCCAGCCACTCCAGCTCCAACGGCCCAGAGAAATCCAGGGGCCTCATGGAAACAGACTATTCCACCAGTGAAAGAGGAAGACCCTAGGGTAAGTGGAGACCTGTAGGTGTCAGCCAGCCCTGGGCCTAGGTGAGACTGGGACAGGGCTACACCACAAAATCTTTGTGTTTTGTGAGATCCATCAGAGAAGAATGCCCGGATATAGGTTTAGGCCAATAAAGAGCCCTCTGTAGCCATCTGGGACGGTGCACTGGGTAGCTGGGTCCTCTGGATCCCAGGGGATCACTGAGCCTCTCTCCCAGTAAGTTTCGTGCATGGAGATCAAGTGCTAGGTTGTTGTATTTCAGTTAACAAGAACAGGACAAAAACAAAAACTCGGAGGAGGCTTAAAGGCATGGCTAAAAAATTCTTCAGTAAAACAAGGGTAATAAAGACTTTCTCACGATGATGGGCTGGAATGAATTAGTTTTCAGGTTTTTATTGGATATTTTATTTATTTACATTGTTTTTTTTATCTTTATTAACTTGGGTATTTCTTATTTACATTTCATTGCCATTCCCTTTCCTGGTTTCCAGGCCAACATCCCCCTAAACCCTGCTCCCTTCTCTATGGATGTTCCCCTCCCCATCCTCCCACCATTACCACCCTACCCCCACCAATCACGTTCACTGAGGGTTCAGTTGGCAGGACCCAGGGCCTCCCCTTCCACTGGTGCCTTTACTAGGCTATTCATTGCTACCTATGCAGTTGGAGCCCATGGTCAATCCATGTATAGTCTTTGGGTAGTTGCTTAGTCCCTGGAAGCTCTGGTTGGTGGGCATTGTTGTTCATAAGGGGTCTCAAGCCCTTTCAAGCTCCTTCAGTCCTTTCTCTGATTCCTTCCATGGGGGTCCCATTCTCAGTTCAGTGGTTTAATGATGGCATTCACCTATGTATTTGCTGTATTCTGGCTGTGTCGCTCAGGACAGATCTACATCTGGTTCCTGTCGGCCTGCACTTCTTTGCTTCATGCATCTAGTTTGGTGGCTGTATATGTATGGGCCACATGTGAAGCATTCACATTTTGGTCATCCTTCGGGAGTTTCATGTGTTCTCTGCATCTAGGGTAATATCCAGTTTGTTAATCTGTGTTGTTTTATTGGAGGATTGAGTCCATTGATGTTGAGAGATATTAAGGAATAATGATTGTTGCTTCCTGTTATATTCATATTTCGATGTGAGATTGTGTTTGTGTGCTTTTCTTCTCTTTGTTTTGTTGCCAAGACATTAGTTTCTTGCTTTTTCTAGGGTGAAGCTTGCTTCCTTGTGTTGGGCTTTACCATTTATTATGGTAAATGGGCTTTACCATTTATTATTATTGGGATTTGTAGAAAGATATTGAGTAAATTTGGTTTTGTCCTGGAATATCTTGGATTCTCCATCTATGTTAATTGAGAGTTTTGCTAGATACAGTACCCTGGGCTGGCATTTGTGTTCTCTTAGGGTCTGTATGACCTCTGTCCAGGATCTTCTGGCTTTCATAGTCTCTGGAGAGACGTCTGGTGTAATGCTGATAGGTCTGCCTTTATATGTTACTTGGACTTTTTCCCTTACTGCTTTTAATCTTTCTTTGCTTTGTTCATTTGGTGTTTTCACTATTATGTGACAGGAGGAGTTTCTTTTCTGGTCCGATCTATTTGGAGCTCTGTAGGCTTCTTGTATCTTTATAGGCATCTCTTTCTTTAGGTTAGGGAAGTTTTCTTCTATGATTTTGTTGAAGATATTTGCTGATCCGTTGAGTTGGGAGTCTTCACTCTCTTCTATATATTATCCTTAGGTTTGGTCTTCTCTTTGTGTCCTGGATTTCCTGTACGTTTTGGGCCAGTATATTTTTCCATTTTACATTATCTTTGACAGTTGTGTCACTGATTTCTATGGAATCTTCTGCTCCTGAGATCTCTCTTCTATCTCTTGTATTCTGTTGGTGATGCTTATATCTACAGCTCCTTGACTCTTCCTTTGGCTCTCTATATCCAGGGTTGTCTCCCTTTGTGCTTTCTTTATTGCTTCTATTTCCATTTTTAATTCCTTCACCTGTTTGGTTGTATTTCCTGGAATTCTTTCAGGAATTTTTGTGATTCCTCTCTATAGGCTGCTACTTGTTTATGTTTTCGTGCATTTCTCTAAGGGAGTTCTTCATGTCTTTCTTGAAGTCCCCCATCATCATTATCAAATGTGATTTAAAATCAAGATCTTGCTTTTCTGGTGTATTTAGATATTCAGTGTTTGCTTTGGTGGGAGAATTGGGCTCTGATGATGCCATGTAGTCTTGGTTTCTGTTGCTTGGATTCCTGTGCTTGCCTCTCGCCATCAGGTTGTCTCTGCTGTTACCTTGTTCTGCTATTTCTGACAGTGGCTAGACCGTCCTATATGCCTGTGTGTCAGGGGTGCTATTAGCCTGTTTTCCTGTTTTCTTTCAGCCAGTTATGGGAACAGAGTGTTCAGCTTCCAGGTGTGCAGTCTTTCCTGTTTACTGGTCTTCAGCTGTTTAATGGGGCTGTGTCCTGAATCCATCAGGCAGGTCACTTGGAGAAGAAAAGCTGGTCTTACCTCTGGTCCCTTGCCTGACGTTGCTCATGGGGGGGGGCTGCTTTTGAGCTCTCCATGAGGGCTGCAACGAGAAGGGACTGCCCCACCTTTTCCCAGGTCTCGGGTGAACCGGGGCCTCAGATGTCTATAGGTGTTTTCCTCTGGAGTCAGAAATGTGGGCAGAGTATAGTCTCTTCCGGCTTCCCATGTGTGTCTGCCCCTCTGAAGGTTTAGCTCTCCCTCCCACAGGATTTGGGTGCGGGGAGCTGTTGACCATTCCCCTCTGACTCCAGCGGTGTCTGGACCGAAGTGGACCTTCAGCTTGAGTGCCCCTATCTTCCAGTTCCCACAGGCTCTATACAGTTTCCTCTTGGGCCAGGGATGTGGGCAGGGGTGGGCAGTGTTGGTGATCTCTCCTGCTCTGCAGTCTCAAGAGTGCCCACTACACTGGGCGGTGAGCTCTCTCTCCCATGAGGTTTGGGAGCAGGTATCTGTGATATTTATTTACATTTCAAAGGTTATCCCCTTTCCTGGATTGCCCTCTGAAAACCCCCAACCCATCTCCCTCAGCCTGCTTCTATAAGGGTGCTTACCCACCTACCAACCTACCAACCTACCCACGCACCCACCCGCCTCACCACCCTGGTATTCCCCTACACTGGGGCATTGAGATTCACAGGACCAAGGACCTCTCCTCCCATTGATGTCCTACAAGACCATCGCCTGCTACATATTCGGCTGGAGCCATGGGTTCCTCAATGTGTACTCTTGCGTTGGTGGTTCAATCCCTAGGACCTCTAGGGGCAGGGGTGGGGGGTCTGGTTAGTTAATATTGCTGTTCTTCCTGTGGCTTGTAAACACCTTCAGCTCCTTCAGTCCTTCCCTCAACTCCTCCATTGGGGTCTCCAAGTTCAGCCTGATGGTTGGCTGCAAGCATTCACATCTGTATTGGTCAGGCTCTGGCAGAGCCTCTCAGGAGACAGCTATATCACGTTCCTATCAGCAAAGCACTTCTTGGCATCAGCAATAGTGGGTGTGTTTGGTGGCTGTATATGGGATAGATCCCCAGGTAGGGCAGTCTCTGGATGGCCTTTTATTCTGTTCGTTTAAGTGTACCTGGTTTTATGTGGAGATCTTGATCTACTTGGTCTTAAGCTTTGTACAGGGCAATAAGAATGGGTCAATTTGCATTCTTCTACATGCTGAACTCTAGTTGAACCAGCACCATTTGTTGAAAATGCTACCTTTTTTCCATTGGATGGTTTTAGCACCTTTGTCAAAGTTCAAGTGACAATATGTGTGTGGGTTTATTTTGGAGTCTATAATTCTATGCCCTTGATTTACCTGCCTGTTTCTGTACCAATACCATACAGTTTTTATCACTATTACTCTATAAAACTGCTTGAGATCAGGGATGGGGATTCCTCCAGAAGATCTTTTATTGTTGAGGATAGCTTTCACTATCCTGGGTTTTTTGTTATTCCAAATGAATTTGCAAATTGGTCTTTCTAACTCTATGAAGAATTAACTTGAAATTTTGATGGGGATTGCATTGAATCTGTAGCTTGCTCTTGGCAAAATGGCCATTTTTACAGTATTAATCCTGCCAATCCATGAGCATGGGAGGTCTTATCATCTTCTGAGATCTTCAATTTCTTTCTTCAGAGACTCGAAGTTCTTGTCATACAGGTCTTTCGCTTACTCAATTGGAGCCACATCGAGTTATTTTGTTATTTGCGACTATTGTGAAGGGTGTGGTTTCATTAATTTCTTTCTCAGCCTGTTTATCTTTGGAGTAGAGGAAGGCGACTGATTTATTCAAGTTAATTTAATATCCAGACACTCTGGGGAAGTTGTTTATCAGGCTTAGTAGTTCTCTGGTGGAAGAACGTTTCAGGTCACCTAAGTATACTATTGTATCATCTGCACATAATGATATTTTGAGTTCTTGCTTTCCAATTTGAATCCATTTGCTCTCCATTTGTTGTGTGATTGCTCTGACTAGGACTTTGAGTCCTATATTGAATACGTAGGGAGAGAGTGGGCAGCCTTGTCTAGTCCCTGATTTTAGTGGGATCACTTCAAGTTTCTCTTCATTTACTTTGATGTTGGCTACTGGTTTGCTGTATATTGCTTTTAGTATGTTTAGGTGTGGGCCTTGAATTCCTGATCTTTCCAAGTCGTTTAACATGAAGGTTTGTTGAATTTTGTCCAATGCTTCCTAAGTTTCTAATGTGTGTTCTTTTTTTCCTTTGAGTTTGTTTCGATACTGGATTACCATACCTGAATTCCTGGGATTAAGCCTACTTGATCATGATGGATGATTGTCTTGATGTGTTCTTGGATTTTGTTTGTGAGAATTTCATTGACTATTTTTGCATCAATATCCATAATGGAAATTGTTCTGAAGTTCTCTTTCTTTTTCGGGTCTTTGTGTGGTTTAGGTATACCTGTAATAATAGCTTCATAGAAGGAATTCGGGAGTGTTCCTTCTCTTCCTATTTTGTGGAATAGTTTTGGCAGTGTTGATATTAGGCCTTCTATGAATGTCTAATAGAATTCTGCATAAACCCATCTGGTCCTGGGTTGTTTTGGTTGGGAGACTTTTAATGACTGCTTCTATTTCTTTATGGGACTGCTTAGATGGTTTATCTGATCCTGATTTAACTTTGGTACCTGGTTTCTGTCTAGAAACTTTCCATTTCCTCCAGGTTTTCCAGTTTTGTTGAATATAGGCTTTTGTGGTAGGATCTGATGATTTAGAATAGGAACATACTGGGTTAAAATTTGGAGATGGGTAGGTGGCCCCATCCCTCAATCAGGTGCAGTGCCTTACCTCTGTATATGATCGCTACAGGTCCCATTGTCATGGTGCCAGGAGGTAGTGTCTATGGGATGAGTTCTCTGACATGAAGGGTACTTCCATCTTGGAGATACTTATGTAAAATCTGGGTGTTCCTATGTCTGGGGCCCTGTTACATTTGTCACACTGATCCATGCTCCTGACCATATCAGAGGTATCAGAGGGCCAGACAAAGGAACTGCTGCCCCTGCATGTGAAGCAGACTGAGAAAAGGCTCAGCTCCTCTTTGGCAGGATTGGTCTGTTGGCAGATACAGGGTTCCCAGTCTTTCCCCATATATTTCCCAATTATGCTTGGCTATCCCAGGTTCAAAGAGACAACCAGTGGAGTTCCAACCCCTGCTTTAGTGAATGTTGCCCTTGGAGAGAGAACATTAAAGGGTCTTTGAGCCTTGAGGGGGGATTCAGGGTGGAGAGGTCCCTGGATCTGGTTTTGACGCATAGATCTCCTTTGCTCCTCACAGGTGAAATGCAGAGACTGTGGAGCCTTTGGCCACATTGCAAGAAACAGAAGGTGTCCCATTAAGCGGGGCCTTTTCCTCCTAGTTGCACAGCTTCTGGGAGCCAAGAAGGAGAAAGAGAACACGGATCCTTGCAGGCCTAAGGGTCTACAGAAACTCAGTCAAGCTGCCAGACAGAGGTAAGTGATGGGAATGGATCTGGCAGAAGGGAAGGCTCCATGTAGGACGGAGCTCATGGGGATACCATGTCTTATCTCTCAGTCTCCAAACAGAAAGGGCCGGAGAGCTAGTAAATGGTCTTCTCACAAGAGAGGGAGAGAGAGAGTGGGAAGGACAGAGGGAGGGAGGGAGTATTTGAGACTAAAGCCGACTTCTTCCCACCATATTGTTTGTCCCACAGGTGTGATGAGCAGCAGAGAAACGCTCCCTTCCAGAAATTTCCAACAGAGCTGCAATGGAGAAACCAGCAGGGCACCTTGGCTGTAAGTAAAAGTAGAGGCCCTGTCCCTGAAATTCCCTTCCTCTCTGCTCTGCCGCTTGCACCTTCTTCTGCATGGTCTATTTGCTCACCCAGTGTCCTCTGTACACACCGGACTTCACGAACCCTCTCTGGCAGCAACTATTCATTTGTTCATTTTCATAGTTCAGATGGACTTGGGTTTGGAGGAGTGAGTGAACCTCTGCTGTAGGTCTCCTTTATGGGTCAGCTTACCTGGAGGGTGGGCAGTTTCCTCCTTGTTTGCCCATGTAGGTCTCCAGGTCTTCCCTCCTTCTGAGGTCAGATTACAAACATGGCCTGCTCTCCAGGCTTTCTGGTGACCTGTGCATATGGCCACAGGCTTTGCTGTTGCCATTTTGAACTGACTTTGTCTGCTGTTTCTATAAATCTAGACTTTTGCTGGAGTAGTCTAAGCAGCATGAACACATCCATTTCCACCTTCCCAATCTGTTGGCTACATCATTGTCCTCAAAGACCATTGTGAGAGACAGATTCAAAGCAAGCAAATGCCTCTTGCCCTGCTTCATATCCCAAGGGAAGTGATTAGAATTTTCAAAACTATGCTGTAAATTACATGGTAATTTGAATCTAACTGTTCTTCTAGGACTACAGAAGGATCATGGACATCTTTCTAGCTGTCTCTATGATTATCCATATGTCAATATTTCCCTTCATGTACCTCTTGTCCAAAGACAACACACACACACACACACACACACACACAGACACACACACACACACACACACACACACACACACACACACACACATGGAGAGACGAGGGGAGAGGAAAGACAGAGAGAGAGAGAGAGAGAGAGAGAGAGAGAGAGAGAGAGAGAGAGATTTGGATTATCAGAATAAGGTTCACTTAAAATTTGTAGGGAGACTGAAACTCTCTCCCTTCCACTTTCCAACCCACCATGCTGCACGTTCTGGACAGCTAATGTGGGTCACCACAGCCTGATGATTTCACATCAGACTGAGCTGCTGACACCACCATAAATCCCATGAGCTCCTGGTGTTTTGAAAGCCTTGACTGTCCTTCCATGCTGACAGTGCCCTGCTCATCTTACCATATGTCTATCTTTTCTACAGCAGCCACAGATGTCAATCATTCCTGGCTACAGGAAGATGTCTGAGCCACCAGTCGAAATGCCTCTTGGGAAGCAGACGTGCCCTGAGAAGCCTGCCCTTCAAAGCTTGGAGACCTCCTGCATCTTGCATTCCAGACAGAAGGAAGGTCAGAACATAACTGTCCCTGGTGTTGCCAAGCCAGTGTTTGCAGAGAATGGCCGAAAAACAGCCACAGAAAACCTACTGGATCAAAAGCTACAGGATGTCTCACATCAACACCCTGTTGCCGTCCCCAAAAGGAAAGCAATTGCTGAACTGTTTCACAAAGAGTCAAAGACCCAGGGTCCCAGTAAGAAAATGCAACCTAGGCAACATCCTGTCATCCACCAAAATAGACAGAACACAAAACTCAGCTGCTGCGCCCCAGATGAGGAAACGTCCCAATTCCCCACACAACCTAGCCAGAATCCCCTGAAGAAACAAAGAATCGACTCTACCAATGCACCAGAGGAGAGCCATGCAAGCACTGGTTCCAAGAGCACCCTGGACAGTCAGTCTTCTCCCATTGCCAACAGACTTGAAGTAAAAGATGCAGCTGAAATGAGCAAGAAAATAGCAGTCCAGGTGCCCAGCACTGACCAACAACAGCTACATAGCAGGGCTGCTCTGGTCTCAACCAGACCCTGTATTGAGTCTGGCCAAGCCCTCAGAATGATCTTTACCAAACACAGCCATAATTTCTGGAGCTCAAGGTTCCTGACAGTGCCCTCACCACTTCCCATTGAGAAGCAAACACGTCCATTCGAGAGCCCTGCCTTCCCTGAGGAAGGAGAAGCAGCAGGATCCCAGGTCAAACTGAGTGTCCTCTATGAGGACCTTCAGGTCTCCTCCTCCTCAGAGGACAGTGATGGAGAATAAGCTGTCACCAGAAGACCTGATGCCACCTCCCTGCTCAGACTTGCCAGATTCTTTCAAATTGATCATCCCCCAAATTAACCAAGTAGATGACATGACTATATCCTGTTAATTTGCTTCCAAATGAGCGCCCTCTATGGTGGATGGGATCACATTCCTTTCCTCTCTTTGACACTAGCCTCAACTCAGCTTGATCTCTGGACTCTGAGGTGAGCCTCTGAGAATCACTCTGAAGAAAAGTCACCATTCTCTCCACTCTTGTCATCAGTGACCTCTAGTATGTCCTTTCAGCTACTTCAGTGTTCAAAACTATCTGACAGTTATCCTATAGTATGAGATTTTGTACTTTCACCAATAAAGTTGCCCTAGAAATTATGTCTGTGCATTCGTGTTCTTGTGACAAGTGCATGAGGTTTCTCTTACTACCTATGGCCCAATAGCAATCCACAAACCCAAATGGTGCTCAACCTACTGCATCAGGTTCACCATGTTGACACTTAGGCCTTTTGACACTGTGCACAGGAATCTCCCACCTGTGGTCTTAATACCCTTGAGAGACAGGACAGTCTGTTCTCTCCTTAAACCTCTGCTGTGTTACTGAAGGCTTTGGCTTTGTTGAATCCCAGAAACCAAGGTATGAAGCCCTGGTGACTCAAGCTCAGGGTAACCTGGTGTGGGACCCTGGCATTTTGCCCTAGGTTTGCCCATCTCCCATTGGAACAAGAGGATGCTCAACAACACACAGTAACAGCAGGGCTGGAAGTCACATAGCTCATTTGGGCCATATGGTAGACCAAGGCCAGAGGATTGCCTCCATTTCAGGGTTCAGTTGGCTACTTGCTGGGCTGTTAGACACATTTCTCTAATATGATACAATTCACTGAACCCCACATGTCATCTTAAACTTGTTATCCATCCCTGAGTTCAGGACATTGCAAATTTTCTACATGTGGCTTTTGCATTAAGTGTGTTCATGACAGCGCCCACAGAAGTGCCTGTATTTTTCTGTGATTATGTGTTTGAGACAGGGTCTCCCAGTGACTAGAGGTTCAACAACTTTGCTATGTATGCTGGCTAACAAGCTTCAGTTGTTTGTATCTCTCCAGCCCATTGGCCTGGCAGAGTGCTGACACAGCTACATCTATAGCTTTCTGTGGATGTTGTCGTCCCCAACCAGCAGCAGCTCAGGTAACTCGGTTTGGGTATCCCATGTCGCATCCTCTCTGGATCCATATAGGTACCACATGGAATGAAAATCTTTTGACTCAGGCCTAGATGTAATCATCCCTTTTATTTCATTGGATGAAGTAATGATATGAGGGCCATACCCAAGCTTTATGGATACAATGATAAGGCTGAGCCCAGAAGGTTGTTTCCTCAGTTCTAACTCTCTCTAGGACTAGGCCTAAACACTTCTAGCCTTCATACAATCTAATCCTCTGCAAATCCAGACCTGGAAGGCTTCAGCTTCCAACCTCCATCTGCTAAATGAGGCCTAGAATGTTTCAGCCTTGTGACTTACTGTGGAATATGCTCATCCTTTCTAGCCTGTTCTCTCTGCAACCTAACCTGGAAAAACTGCCACACACACCACCACACCTTCATTCCTCTCCCTGTGCTTCTCTTATGTAGTCTCTCTTTCCTCTGCTCTTCTAATGAGAGTTGGGTCTGTAACATCTCTGACTCATTCTATCAAATATTTCTCTGATTGAATACTTTGCCTCTCAAACATGGCTGCTTTCAAACATGGCTGCTTTCAAATATGGCTGCTTTCAAACGTAGCTACTTCCTTCTACAAAATAACCTTACTTTCTTTGTTGGAGGTTAACAGTGTGTATTAAGTGAGTGTCTGTAGACTGGCCAGGTCCTACTGTGATCCAGAGTGTCTGCATTCCAGTCAGAACACATAGGCCTAGAAGGTCTTTTGGATGTGATCACTTGTCTTGGCAGCCATGTTGCTAAATTAAAATTTCTCTACACCCAGGTTATCCTGATCTAATCCCTGGCAGTTCCCCTAACTCTTTCACTGGAGCTGAAGAACGTTCAGCAACCGAGATTGACAACAGTGCCAGTGTTCACATATGTGATACCAGCAGTACAGTAGACAAAGGCCTGAGGATTGCATTCATTTCAGAACTCAAGGGGCTTCTTAGTCAGTTTCCAACCAATTTGGCTCCAATGTGAAACAATTCACTGTCCTACAGTTCAACTTAATCTCAGTTTCATGTATGATTCCAGAACTGTGAAACCTTCTAGTAGTTTCTATAGCATGGGTTTTTCAATATATCTGTCCTTGTCAACACCCACTGAAGAATCCTGGACATGCAAGGCTTTAGTGACAGCATCAAATGCTGGGTTCATCTTCTCTCTTTTTCTGGCCTTTTGTTCTTTCCTGTTTCTCTCTTCATGGCCACCTGTATAAGTGTGTTGCAAATCATGTGAGAATGAAGGAACATCCAGGAGCTTCTTAGGCTTTCCTTATAAAATCTTGCCTCTCAGCCACGGGGTCACTGGAAGGACAGACAGTTTGGATGTCAGCTCTGAATGAAGTAAAACAGTACACTTCTAGAGCCTTTGCCTGGGCTTCCCATAACCACTCACTAGTCACAAAAGGAGATCAATCAGTGTACCAAAGGTGACCAGCACATCACTCAAGGGCCCCTGTAATCACTGACATATGTAACCTTTCCCTTTCATACCTGACTCATGTTTCTCTAGAAGCAAATATATTGTTCTGTATAGATAAATCTTCTTACTATCTTCCTTCGGTGCCAAGGAAACTCAAAGCCAAAATTTAACAAGGTTTCAGAAATTTCTTAGTCAGCTTCTGTGACAGGTAGTCTCCACTGAAGATGGAGAATCAACATATGCCTCTTCTGGGACACCATCTGGGGGAGAAGTGTGAGTGCTGATACACACAAACAGATGTTGAAACATATGCATTCTAATGGCTTCTGCTGACATATTTGTCATATACTTTTCCTTTAATTGTATGTTACCAAGGTAATTAAATACTCTAGGTTTGTTACAAAGCAAAAATTAGAGAAGGAAGGAATATAACACAGACTCTTCCTGCACACGTATGATAAACCATCAGCTCCATTAAAATAAAGATTTTGCAATATTCCAGAGATGTGCAGGCTTCTCTGTGACTGTACAGCATTCAAGTACAGCTGCTAATGTATGAAGAGCTATACCATGCATCGGGCATCTGCAAACAAGCATCTTGATAGCTGTGGTTCCCCACAGGCTTCTTCTCTGTCAGCAACTTCAGACACCTTTAAGTGGAAGTAGCACACACTGTGTGTGTGTGTGTGTGTGTGTGTGTGTGTGTGTGTTTTCCACCAAGAAGTATATAATATAACTTTTGCACTTAAAGCTCTCCCTGAGAAAGGTTCAGTGATCCACTGGGACACAGAGGACCCACCCAGTGTACTCTGCCAGCTGGCTAATTTATGGTCATAGATGCATATCCCAGCATTCTTCTCTGGTGGATCCACACAACATAAAGAATTTGTGATGAAGTCCAGTCCATTGTCTCACCTAGCCTCAGGAATGGCTGACACAACAGGCCTCCACTTACCCTAGGGTTCTCCTCTTTCAATGAGGGAATATTCTGTTCCTATGAGCCTCTTGGCTTTCTCTGAGCTGTTGGAAATGGGGCAGCTCAATGGCCCCATGTCTTAATGTGTGACTCCATCTATGAAGTCATTTGGCTTTGTTATCCTGATATGGCAGAAAAACAAGAGTTTTAACCAACGAAATTAAGTTTTGTGACATGACAGGAAAATGTGATCTTCTGCTGCCCGTCACTAAATAACCAGTACCTGCATTTCCACCTCCCAAGCTTAGTCAATCTGAGACTTAAGGGCTTAAATTTGGAACATTCTTGGAAGACAGTGGAAGCCAAGGTTCTGATATTTCTTCTGGGTCGTCTTATGATACACTTGCATAAAACAAACCATTCAAAGGCATTTACCCTGTTTGGCCATATACTTCCACTCTGTATTCCGAGACTTAAATTCTTAAATCAAGACTGTATTCCGTGCCTTTAAGTCTTCAATCAAGACTGTATTCCGTGCCTTTAAGTCTTCAATCAGAATGTGTTGATGCCTTAAGATCAGGTGTTTTTCTTGCTTGGCTGCTTTGGTTAGATCGAATCACAGAGATCGAGGCCTAATTGGTTAGATTGAATCACAGAGTTGGTGGCCTAACTTGGTTTGATTTAATCAGAGTTCGTGGCCTAATTAGTTAGATTAAATCACAGATTTCGTGGCCTAGGGGGCACCTTTAAGAACACAAAGCCACACCTTCTTTTCAGTCCTGTTTGAGCCGGCCGCCTGAACAGGGTGCCTGGTGTGCAGCTCCAGACTCTACAGCTCCGAGAAGCTGCTGGACAGACCACAGACAGAAGGCAGGCTCTCAGGAGGAAGTCTTTTATCAGACTTTTCTTGAGGAAAGTAGTTAGAAACAGGAGTGTTTTGAAATTAATCTGAACTTCCGTGATGGATTTCTCACGTAAGGGTAAGTGCATTTCACTGAAATACTACTTTCTCCTTTAGAGTTTGACTGTAGTGATGGGTTCTTGAAGGGAAACATTCCGTGAATGTTCCTACTTCAAGTCCCTGAGTGTCTGATGGAATACGCTTGGGAGGTGGGAACAGGAACAGGTACATTTGCCATGGCCATCACCCGGCCACATATTCTTACAATGTCATCAAACTTAATTCCATTGCTTGAAACTCTTTTTGTTAACTTCTGTTTCAGGAAATCCAAGCCAACGGGTCCACAAAATGAAGTCACAAGTGAAGACCCAGAGCAATCCAGCCACTCCAGCTCCAACGGCCCAGAGAAAGCCAGGGGCCTCATGGAAACAGACTCTTCCACCAGTGAAAGAGGAAGACCCTAGGGTAAGTGGAGACCTGTAGGTGTCTGCCAGCCCTGGGCCTAGGTGGGACGTGGACAGGGCTACACCACAAAATCTTTGTGTTCTGTAAGATCCACCAGAGAAGAATGCCCGGATATAGGTTTAGTCCAATAAAGAGCCCTGTGTAGCCATCTGGGACGGTGCACTGGGTAGCTGGGTCCTCTGGATCCCAGGGGATCACTGAGCCTCTCTCCCAGTGAGTTTCCTGCATGGAGATCAAGTGCTAGGTTGTTGTATTTCAGTTAACAAGAACAGGACAAAAACAAAAACTCGGAGGAGGCTTAAAGGCATGGCTAAACAATTCTTCAGTAAAACAAGGGTAATAAAGACTTTCTCACGATGATAGGCTGGAATGAATTAGTTTTCAGGTTTTTATTGGATATTTTATTTATTTACATTGTTTTTTATCTTTATTATTTGGGTATTTCTTATTTACATTTCGATTACCATTCCCTTTCCTGGTTTCCAGGCCAACATCCCCCTAAACCCTGCTCCCTTCTCTATGGATGTTCCCCTCCCCATCCTCCCCCCATTACCACCCTCCACCCAAACAGTCACGTTTACTGGGGGTTAAATTGGTAGGACCCAGGGCCTCCCCTTCCACTGGTGCCCTTACTAAGCTATTCATTGCTTCCTATGCAGTTGGAGCCCATGGTCAGTCCATGTATAGTCTTTAGGTAGTCGCTTAGTCCCTGGAAGCTCTGGTTGGTTGGGATTGTTGTTCATATGAGGTCTCAAGCCCTTTCAAGCTCCTTCAGTCCTTTCTCTGATTCCTTCAATGGTGGTCCCATTCTCAGTTCAGTGGTTTAATGATGCCATTCGCCAATGTATTTGCTGAATTCTGGCTGTGTCGCTCAGGACAGATCTACATCTTGTTCCTGTCGGCCTGCACTTCTTTGCTTCATCCATCTTGTCTAGTTTGGTGACTGTATATGTATGGGCCACATGTAAAGCATTCGCATTTTGGTCATCCTTCTTGACTTTCATGTGTTCTCTGCATCTAGGGCAATAACCAGTTTGTTATCTGTGTTGTTTTATTGGAGAATTGAGTCCATTGATGTTGAGAGATATTAAGGAATAATGATTGTTGGTTCCTGTTATATTCATATTTGGATATGAGATTATGTTTGTGTGCTTTTCTTCTCTTAGTTTTGTTGCCAAGACGATTAGTTTCTTGCTTTTTCTAGGGTGTAGCTTGCTTCCTTATGTTGGGCTTTACCATTTATTATGGTAAATGAGCTTTACCATTTATTACTATTGGGCTTTGTAGGGCTGGATTTGTAGAAAGATATTGTGTAAATTTGGTTTTGTCCTTGAATATCTTGGTTTCCTCCATCTATGTTAATTGACAGTTTTGCTAGATACAATAACCTGGGCTGGCATTTGTGTTCTCTTAAGGTCTGTATCACCTCTGTCCAGGATCTTCTGGCTTTCAAAGTCTCTGGAGAGATGTCTGGTGTAATTCTGATAGGTCTGCCTTTATATGTTACTTGACCTTTTCCCTTACTGCTTTTAATCTTTCTTTGCTTTGTGCATTTGCTGTTTTGACTATTATGTGACGGGAGGAGTTTCTTTTCTGATCCAATCTATTTGGAGTTCTGTAGGCTTCTTGTATGTTTATGGGCATTTTTTTCCTTAGGTTATGGAAGTTTTCTTCTATGATTTTGTTGAGGATATTTGCTGGTCCTTTGAGTTGGGAGTCTTCACTCTCTTCTATATATTATCCTTAGGTTTGGTCTTCTAATTGTGTCCTGGATTTCCTGTATGTTTTGGGCTAGTATATTTTTCCATTTTCCATTATCTTTGACAGTTGTGTCACTGATTTCTATGGAATCTTCTGCTCCTGAGATCTCTCTTCTATCTCTTGTATTCTGTTGGTTTTGCTTGTATCTACAGCTGCTTGTCCCTTCCTTTGACTCTCTATATCCAGGGTTGTCTCCCTTTGTGCTTTCTTTATTGCTTCTATTTCCATTTTTAATTCCTTCACCTGTTTGGTTGTATTTCCTGGAATTCTTTCAGGAATTTTTGTGATCCCTCTCTATAGGCTGCTACTTGTTTATTTATGTTTTCGTGCGTTTCTCTAAGAGAGTTCATCATGTCTTTCTTGAAGTCCCCCATAATCATTATCAAATGTGATTTGAAATCAAGATCTTGCTTTTCTGGTGTATTGGGATATTCAGTGTTTGCTTTGGTGGGAGAATTGGGCTCTGATGAAGCCATGTATTCTTGGTTTCTGTTGCTTGGATTCATGTGCTTTCCTCTCACCATCAGGTTGTCTCTGGTGTTACCTTGTTCAGCTATTTATCATAGTGGCTAGACCGTCCTATAGGTCTGTGTGTCAGGAGTGCTATAAGCCTGTTTTCCTCTTTTCTTTCAGCCAGATATGGGAGCAGAGTGTTCAGCTTTCAGGTGTGCAGTCTTTCCTGTTTACTGGTCTTCAGCTGTTCCTGTGGGCATGTGTCCTGAGACCACCAGGCAGGTCACTTGGAGGAGAAAAGTTGGTCTTACCTCTAGTACCTCGGATGAAGTTACTCATGGGGGGCTGCTTTTGAGCTCTCCGTGAGGGCTGCAACCAGAAGGGCCTGCCCCGCCTTTTTCCCAGGTCCTGGGTGCAACAGGGCCCCAGATGTAGTGAGGTGTTTGCCTCTGGAGTCAGAAATGTGGGCAGAGTGTAGTCTCTTCCGGCTTCCCAGGCATGTCTTCCCTTCTGAATGTTTAGCTCTCCCTCCCACAGGATTTGGGTGCACGGCGCTGTTGACCAGTCCCTTCAGATTCCAGCGGTGTCTGGACCGAAGTGGACCTGCAGCTTGGGTGCCCCTATCTTCCAGTTCCCACAGGCTCTATACATTTTCCTCTTAGGCCAGGATGTTGACAGGGGTGGGCAGTATTGGTGATCTCTCCTGCTCTGCAGTCTCAGGAGTGCCCACCACTCTGGGCTGTGAGCTCTCTCTCAGATGGGGTTTGGGAGCAGGGATCTGTGGGATTTATATACATTTCAAATGTTATCCCCTTTCCTGGTTTGCCCTCTGAAAACCCCCATCCCATCACCCTCCCCCTGCTTCTATGAGGGTGCTTACCCACCTACCCACTTATCCACCTACCGAACCACCCACCTCCCAACCCCGGTATTCCCCTACACTGGGGCATTGAGCTTCACAGGTCCAAGGGCCTCCCCTCCCACTGATGTCCTACAACACCATCGTCTGCTCCATATTCGGCTGGAGCCATGGGTTCCACAATGTGTACTCTTGGGTTGGTGGTTCAATCCCTAGGAGCTCTAGGGGCAGGGGTGGAGGGTATGCTTAGTTAATATTGCTGTTCTTCCTGTGGCTTGTAAACCCCGTCAGCTCCTTCAGTCCTTCCCTCAACTCCTCCATTGTGGTCTCCAAGTTCAGCCTGATGGTTGGCTGCAAGCATTCGTATCTGTATTTGTCAGGCTCTGGCAGAGTCTCTCAGGAGACAGCTATATCACGTTCCTATCAGCAAAGCAGTTCTTGGCATCAGCAATAGTGGCTGTGTTTGGTGGCTGTATATGGGATGGATCCCCAGGTAGGGCAGTCTCTGGATGGCTTTTTCTTCTATGAGTTTAAGTGTAGCTGGTTTTATGTGGAGGTCTTGACCCACTTGATCTTAAGCTTTTTACAGGGCAATAAGAATGGGTCAATTTGCATTCTTGTACATGCTGAACTCTAGTTGAACCAGCACCATTTGTTGAAAATGCTACCTTTTTTCCATTGGATGGTTTTAGCACCTTTGTCAAAGTTCAAGTGACAATATGTGTGTGGGTTTATTTTGGGGTCTTTAATTCTATCCCATTGATCTACCTGCCTGTTTCTCTACCAATATCATACAGTGTTTATCACTATTACTCTATAAAACTGCTTGAGATCACGGTTGGGGATTCCTCCAGAAGGTCTTTTATTGTTGAGGATAGCTTTCACTATCCTGGGTTTTTTGTTATTCCAAATGAATTTGCAAATTGGTCTTTCTAACTCTATGAAGAATTAACTTGAAATTTTGAAGGGGATTGCATTGAATCTGTAGCTTGCTCTTGGCAAAATGGCCATTTTTACAGTATTAATCCTGCCAATCCATGAGCATCAGAGGTCTTCCCATCCTCTGAGATCTTCAATTTCTTTCTTCAGAGACTGCTAGTTCTTGTCATACAGATCTTTCACTTACTCAATTGGAGCCACATCGAGTTATTTTGTTATTTGCAACTATTGTGAAGGGTGTGGTTTCACTAATTTCTTTCTCAGCCTGTTTATTTTTGGAGTAGAGGAAGGCGACTGATTTATTCAAGACACTTTGGCGAAGTTGTTTATCAGGCTTAGTAGTTCTCTGGTGGAAGAACGTTTCAGGTCACTTAAGTATACTATTGTATCATCTGCACATAATGATATTTTGAGTTCTTGCTTTCCAATTTGAATCCCTTTGATCTCCATTTGTTGTCTGATTGCTCTGACTAGGACTTGAGTACTATATTGAATAATTAAGGAGAGAGTGGGCAGCCTTGTCTAGTCCCTCATTTTAGTGGGATCATTTCAAGTTTCTCTTCATTTAGTTAGATGTTGGCTACTGGTTTGCTGTATATTGGTTTTAGTATGTTTAGGTATGGGCCTTGAATTCCTGATCTTTCCAAGTCATTTAACATGAACGTTTGTTGAATTTTGTCCAATGCTTCCTAAGCTTCTAATGAGATGATCATGTGTTGTTTTTTTTTTTCCTTTGAGTTTGTTTCGATACTGGATTACCATGCCTGAATTCCAGGGATTAAGCCTACTTGATCATGATGGATGATTGTCTTGATGTGTTCTTGGATTTTGTTTGTGAGAATTTCATTGACTATTTTTGCATCAATATTCATAAAGGAAAATGGTCTGAGGTTCTCTGTCTTTTTCGGGTCTTTCCGTGGTTTAGGTATACCTGTAATAATGGCTTCATAGAAGGAATTCGGGAGTATTCCTTCTGTTTCTATTTTGTGGAATAGTTTTGACAGTATTGATATTAGGCCTTCTATGAATGTCTAATAGAATTCTACATAATCCCAACTGGTCCTGGGTTGTTTTGGTTGGGAGACTTTTAATGACTGCTTCTATTTCTTTATGGGACTGCTTAGATGGTTTATCTGATCCTGATTTAACTTTGGTACCTGGTATCTGTCTAGAAACTTTCCATTTCCTCCAGGTTTTCCAGTTTTGTAGAAGATAGGCTTTTGTGGTATGATCTGATGATTTAGAATAGGCACATACTGGGTTACAATTTGGAAATGGGTAAGTGGACTCATCCCTCAATCAGGTACAGTGCCTAACCTCTGGATATGATCTCTATACATCCCATTTTCATGGTGCCAGGAGGTAGTGTCTATGGAGTAAGTTCTCTGACATGAAGGGTACTTCTATCTTGGAGATAGTTATATAAATGTCTGGGGGTTCCTAAGATCTGAGGCCCTGTTACATTTGTCACACTGATCCATGCTCCTGACAATATCAGAGGTATCAGAGGGCCAGACAAAGGAACTGCTGCCCCTGCATGTGAAGCAGACTGAGAAAAGGCTCAGCTCCTCCTTGGCAGGATTGGTCTGTTGGCAAATACAGGGTTTCCAGTGTTTCCCCATACATCTCCCAATTATGCTTGCCTCTCCCAGGTTCAAAGAGACAACCAGGTGGAGTTCCAACCCGTGCTTTACTGAATGTTGTCCTTGGAGAGAACATTAAAGGGTCTTTGAGCCTTGAGGGGGGATTGAGTGTGGAGACCTCCCTGGATCCGGTTTTGACGCATAGATCTCCTTTGCTCCTCACAGGTGAAATGCAGAGACTGTGGAGCCTTTGGCCACATTGCAAGAAACAGAAGGTGTCCCATTAAGCGGGGCCTTTTCCTCCTAGTTGCACAGCCTCTGGGAGCCAAGAAGGAGAAAGAAAACACGGATCCTTGCAGGCCTAAGGGTCTACAGAAACTCAGTCAAGCTGCCAGACAGAGGTAAGTGATGGGAATGGATCTGGCAGAAGGGAAGGCTCCAGGTAGGACGGAGCTCATGGGGATACCATGTCTTATCTCTCAGTCTCCAAACAGAAAGGGCCGGAGAGCTAGTAAATGGTCTTCTCACAAGAGAGGGAGAGAGAGAGTGGGAAGGACAGAGGGAGGGAGGGAGTATTTGAGACTAAAGCCGACGTCTTCC
Source organism: Rattus rattus (assembly GCF_011064425.1). Classification (NCBI taxonomy): domain Eukaryota; kingdom Metazoa; phylum Chordata; class Mammalia; order Rodentia; family Muridae; genus Rattus; species Rattus rattus. The sequence goes on along the minus strand of NC_046166.1, from coordinate 64,494,856 downwards.
CACCATATTGTTTGTCCCACAGGTGTGATGAGCAGCAGAGAAACGCTCCCTTCCAGAAATTTCCAACAGAGCTGCAATGGAGAAACCAGCAGGGCACCTTGGCTGTAAGTAAAAGTAGATGCCCTGTCCCTGAAATTCCCTTCCTCTCTGCTATGCCGCTTGCACCTTCTTCTGCATGGTCTATTTGCTCACCCAGTGTCCTCTGTACACACCGGACTTCACGAACCCTCTCTGGCAGCAACTATTCATTTGTTCATTTTCATAGTTCAGATGGACTTGGGTTTGTAGGAGTGAGTGAACCTCTGCTGTAGGTCTCCTTTATGGGTCAGCTTACCTGGAGGGTGGGCAGTTTCCTCCTTGTTTGCCCATGTAGGTCTCCAGGTCTTCCCTCCTTCTGAGGTCAGATTACAAACATGGCCTGCTCTCCAAGCTTTCTGGTGACCTGTGCATATGGCCACAGGCTTTGCTGTTGCCATTTTGAACTGACTTTGTCTGCTGTTTCTATAAATCTAGACTTTTGCTGGAGTAGTCTAAGCAGCATGAACACATCCATTTCCACCTTCCCAATCTGTTGGCTACATCATTGACCTCAAAGACCATTGTGAGAGACAGATTCAAAGCAAGCAAATGCCTCTTGCCCTGCTTCATATCCCAAGGGAAGTGATTAGAATTTTCAAAACTATGCTGTAATTACATGGTAATTTGAATGTAACTGTTCCTCTAGGACCACAGAAGGATCATGGCCATCTTCCTAGCTGTCTCTATGATTATGCATATGTCGATATTTCCCTTCATGTACCTCTTGTCCAAAGACAACACACACACACACACACACAGAGAGAGAGAGAGAGAGAGACACACACACACACAAACACACACACACACACACACACACACACAGAGAGAGAAGGGGGGAGAAAAAAGAGAGAGAGAGAGAGAGAGAGAGAGAGAGAGAGAGAGAGAGAGAGAGAGAGAGAGAGAGATTTGGAATATCAGAATAAGGTTCACTTAAAATTTGTAGGGAAACTGAAACTCTCTCCCTTCCACTTTCCAACCCACCATGCTCCACGTTCTGGATAGCTAATGTGGGTCACCACAGCCTGATGATTTCACATCAGACTGAGCTGCTGATACCACCATAAATCCCATGAGCTCCTGGTGTTTTGAAGGCCATGACTGTCCTTCCATGCTGACAGTGCCCTGCTCATCTTACCATATGTCTATCTTTTCTACAGCAGCCACAGATGTCAATCATTCCTGGCTACAGGAAGATGTCTGAGCCACCAGTCGAAATGGCTCTTGGGAAGCAGACGTGCCCTGAGAAGCCTGCCCTTCAAAGCTTGGAGACCTCCTGCATCTTGCATTCCAGACAGAAGGAAGGTCAGAACATAACTGTCCCTGGTGTTGCCAAGCCAGTGTTTGCAGAGAATGGCCGAAAAACAGCCACAGAAAACCTACTGGATCAAAAGCTACAGGATGTCTCACATCAACACCCTGTTGCCGTCCCCAAAAGGAAAGCAATTGCTGAACTGTTTCACAAAGAGTCAAAGACCCAGGGTCCCAGTAAGAAAATGCAACCTAGACAACATCCTGTCATCCACCAAAATAGACAGAACACAAAACTCAGCTGCTGCGCCCCAGATGAGGAAACGTACCAATTCCCCACACAACCTAGCCAGAATCCCCTTAAGAAACAAAGAATCGAATCTACCAATGCACCAGAGGAGAGCCATGCAAGCACTGGTTCCAAGAGCACCCTGGACAGTCAGTCTTCTCCCATTGCCAACAGACTTGAAGTAAAAGATGCAGCTGAAATGAGCAAGAAAATAGCAGTCCAGGTGCCCAGCACTGACCAACAACAGCTACATAGCAGGCCTGCTCTGGTCTCAACCAGACCCTGTATTGAGTCTGGCCAAGCCCTCAGAATGATCTTTACCAAACACAGGCATAATTTCTGGAGCTCAAGGTTCCTGACATTGCCTGCACCACTTCCCATTGAGAAGCAAACACCTGCGTTCGAGAGCCCTGCCTTCCCTGAGGAAGGAGAGGCAGCAGGATCCCAGGTCAAACTGAGTGTCCTCTATGAGGACCTTCAGGTCTCCTCCTCCTCAGAGGACAGTGATGGAGAATAAGCTGTCACCTGAAGACCAGATGCCACCTCCCTGCTCAGACTTGCCAGATTCTTTCATATTGATCGTCCCCCAACTTAACCAAGTATCTGACATGACTGTATCCTGTTAATTTGCTTCCACATGAGCGCCCTCTATGGTGGGTGGGATCACATTCCTTTCCTCTTTTTGCCACTAGCCTCACCTCAGCAAGATCTCTGGACTCTGAGGTGAGTCACTGGGAATCACTCTGAAGAAAAGTCACCATTCTCTCCACTCTTGTCATCAGTGACCTCAAGTATGTCCTTTCAGCTACTTCAGTGTTCAAAACTATCTGCCACTTATCCTATTGTATGAGATTTTCTACTTTCACCAATAAAGTTGCCCTAGAATTATGTCTGTGCATTTGTGTTCTTGTGACAAGTGGGTGAGGTTTCTCATACTCCCTATGGCCCAATAGCAATCCACAAACCCAAATGGTGCTCAACCTACTGCATCAGGTTCACCATGTTGACACTTAGGCCTTTTGACACTGTGCACAGGTATCTCCCACCTGTGATCTTAAGACCCTTAAGAGACAGGATAGTCTGTTCTCTCCTTAAACCTCTGCTGTGTTACTGAAGGCTTTGGCTTTGTTGACTCCAAGAAACACAGGTAACACATACTGTAAGGTATGAAGCCCTGGTGACTCAAGCTCAGGGTAACCTGGTATGGGACCCTGGCAGTTTCCCCTAGGTTTGCCCTTCTCCCATTGACACAAGAGGATGCTCAACAACACACAGTAACAGCAGGGCTGGAAGTCACATAGCTCATGTTGGCCATATGGTAGACCAAGGCCAGAGGATTGCTTCCATTTCAGGGTTCAGTTGGCTTCTTGCTGGGCTGTTAGAGAAACATTTCTCTAATATGATGCAATTCACTGAACTCCACATGTCATCTTAAACTTGTTATCCATCCCTGAGTTCAGGACATTGCAAATTTTCTACATGTGGCATTTGCATTAAGTGTGTTCATGACAGCGCCCACAGAAGTGCCTGTATTTTTCTGTGGTTATGTGTTTGAGACAGGGTCTCCCGGTGACTAGAGGGTCAACAACTTTGCTATCTCGGCTGGCTAACAAGCTTCAGTGGTTTGTATCTCTCCAGCCTACTAACCTGGCAGAGTGCTGGCACAGCTACATCTATAGCTTTCTGTGGATGTTGTCGTCCCCAACCAGCAGCAGCTCAGGTAACTGTGTTTGGGTATCCCATGTCGATCCTCTCTGGATCCATATAGGTACCACATGGAATGAAACTCTTTTGACTCAGGCCTACATGTAATCATCACTTTTATTTCATTGGATGAAGTAATGAGATGAGAGTCATACACAAGCTTTATGGATACAATGATAAGGCTGAGCCCAGAAGGTTGTTTTCTTGGTTCTAATTCTCCCTAGGACTAGGCCTAAACACTTCTAGCCCAAATAAAATCTAAGACATTGAAGCCTCAGCTTCCAACCTCCATCTGCTAACTGAGGCCTAGAATGTTTCAGCCTTGTGACTTACTGTGGAATATGCTCATCCTATCTAGCCTGTTCACTCTCCAACCTATCCCGGTAAAACTGCTATGCACACCACCACACCTCCATTCCTCTCCCTGTGCTTCTCTTAAGTAGCCTCTCTTTCCTGTGCTGTTCTCATGAGAGTTGGGTCTGTAGCATCTCTGACTCATTCTATCAAATATTTCTCTGATTGAATACTTTGCCTCTCACCATGGCTGCTTTCAAACATGGCTGCTTTCAAACATGGCTTCTTTCAAACATGGCTGCTTTAAAAAATGGCTGCTTTCAAACATGGCTGCTCTCAAATATGGCTGCTTTCAAACATAGCTACTTCCTTCTACAAAATAACCTTAATTTCTTTGTTGGAGATTAACGGTGTGTATTAAGTGTGTGTCTGTAGACTGGCCAGGTCCTATTGTGATCAAGAGTGTCTGCATTCCAGTCAGAGCACATAGGCCTAGAAGGTCTTTTGAATGTGATCCTTTGTCACAGCTGCCATGTTGCTAAATTAAAATTCCTCTACACCTAGGTTATCCTGATCTAAGCCCTGGCAGTTCCCCTAAATCTTTCACTGGAGCTGAAGAAGGTTCAGCAACCAGGATTGACAACAGTGCCAGTGTTCACATATGTGATACCAGCAGTACAGTAGACAAAGCCCTGAGGATTGCATTTATTTCAGAACTCAAGGGGCTTCTTAGTGAGTTTCCAACCAACTTGGGCTCCAATGTGAAACAATTCACTGTCCTACACTTCAGCTTAATCTCAGTTTTCATCTATGATTCCAGAACTGTGAAACCTTCTAGTAGTTTCTATAGCATGGGTTTTGCAATATATCTGTCCTTGTCAACACCCACTGAAGAATCCTGGACATGCAAGGCTTTAGTGACAGCATCAAATGCTGAGTCCATCTTCTCTCTTTTTCTAGCCTTTTGTTCTTTCCTGTTTCTCTCTTCATGGCCACGTGTATATGGGTGTTGCAAATCATGTGAGAAGGAAGGAACATCCATGAGCCTCTTAGGCTTTTCTTGCAATATCTTGCCCCTCAGCCAGGGGGTCACTGGAAGGACAGACAGTTTGGGTGTCAGCTCTGACTTAAGTAAAACAGTACACTTGTAGAGCCTTTGCCTGGGCTTCCCATAACCACTCACTAGTCACAAAAGGGGGCCAATCAGTGTACCCAAGGTGACCAGCACATCACTCAAGGGCGCTGTAATCACTGATGTATGTAATCCTTCCCTTTCACACCTGACTCATGTTTCTCTAGAATGAAATATATTGTTCTGTATAGGTAAATCTCCTTAGTATCTTGCTTTGGTGCCAAGGAAACTCAAAGCCAAAATTTAACCAGGTTGCAGAAATTTCTTAGTGTGACAGCTAGTCTCCATTGAAGATGGAGAATCGGCACAGGCATCTTCTGGGACTCCATCTGGGTGAGAAGTGTGTGTGCTGATACACAAAAACAGATGTTGAAACATCTGCATTCTAATGGCTTCTGCTGACATATTTCTCACATACTTTTCCTTTAATTGTATGTTACCAAGGTAATGAAAAACTCTAGGTTTGTTACAAAGCAAGATTTAGAGAAGGAAGGAATATAACACAGACTCTTTCTGCATAAGTATGATAAACCATCAGCTCCATTAAGATAAAAATTATTACAATATTCCAGAGATGTCCAGGCTTCTCTGTGACTGTTCAGCATTCAAGTACAGCTGCTAATGTATGAAGAGCTATAGCATGCATCTGGCATCTGCAAACAAGTATCTTGATAGCTGTGGTTCCCCACAGGCTTCTTCTCTGTCAGCAAATTCAGACACCTTTAAGTGGAAGTAGCACACACACTGTGTGTGTGTGTGTGTGTCTGTGTGTGTGTGTGTGTGTGTGTGTGTGTGTGTGTGTTGTGTATGTATGTTTTCACCAAGAAGTATATAATATAACTTTTGCACTTAAAGCTCTCCCTGAGAAAGGTTCAGTGATCCACTGGGACACAGAGGACCCACCCAGTGTACTCTCCCAGCTGGCTAATTTATGGTCATAGACCCATATCCCAGCATTCTTCTCTGGTGGATCCCACACAACATAAAGAATTTGTGATGAAGTCCAGTCCATTGTCTCACCTAGCCTCAGGAATGGCTGACACAACAGGCCTCCACTTACCCTAGGGTTCTCCTCTTTCAAGGAGTGCAAATTCTGTTCCTATGAGCCTCTTGGCTTTCTCTGAGCTGTTGGAAATGGGGCAGCTCAATGGCTCCAGGTCTTAATGAGTGACTCCATCGATGTAGTCGTTTGGCTTTGATATCCTGAAATGGCAGAAAAACAAGTGTTTTAACCAACGAAATTAAGTTTTGTGACATGACAGGGAAATGTGATCTTCTGCTGCCGTCACTAAATAACCAGTACCTGCATTTCCACCTCCCAAGCTTAGTCAATCTGAGACTTAAGGACTGAAATTTGGAACTTTCTTGGAATACAGTGGAAGCCAAGGTTCTAACATTTCTTCTGGGTCATCTTATGATACACTTGCATAAAACAAACCATTCAAAGGCATTTACCCTGTTTGGCCATTACTTCCACTCTGTATTCCGTGCCTTTAATCTTCAACCAAGAATGTGTTGATGCCTTAAGATCAGGTGTTTTTCTTACTTGGCTAATTTGGTAAGATTGAATCACAGAGTTCGTGGCCTAATTGGTTAGATTAAATCACAGATTTCGTGGCCTAGGGGGCACCTTTAAGAACACAATGCCACACCTTCTTTTCAGTCCCGTTTGAGCCGGCCGCCTGAACGGGGTGCCTGGTGTGCAGCTCCAGACCCTACAGCTCCGAGAAGCTGCTGGACAGACCACAGACAGAAGGCAGGCTCTCAGGAGGAAGTCTTTTATCAGACTTTTCTTGAGGAAAGTAGTTAGAAACAGGAGTGTTTTGAAATTAATCTGAACTTCCGTGATGGATTTCTCACGTAA